>NC_067143.1:11240870-11418370 GCF_903995435.1 Acomys russatus
CCACACACATATAGCCACTTGATTTTTGACAAAGAAGCCAAACCTATTCAATAGAAAAAGGACAGCATCTTCAACATATGGTGCTTGTCTAACTGGATGTCTCCATGTAGAAAAATGTAATTGGACTCATATCTGTCACCATGCACGAAACTCAGGTCCAAGAGAATTAAAGAGCTCAACATAAAACCAGAGAACACTAAACCAGTTAGAAGAAAAAGTGGAGAAGAGTCTGCAACACTTTGGCACAGAGGACAACTTCCTGAACAGAGCACCAACAGCCCAGGCCTTAAGGTCAACAATTAATAAGTGGGATCTCATGAGGCAGAGAAGCTTCTGTAAGACAGGGGACACTGTCAACAGAACAAAGTGACAGCCTACTGACTGGGAAAAGATCTTTATCAACCCTACATCTGACAAAGGTCTAATATCCAAAATATATAAAGAAATCAAGAAATTAAACACCACCAAACCCAATAACCCAATTGAGAAATGGGACTCAGAACTAAATAGAGAATTCTCAACAGAGGAATATGGAATTTCTGAGAAACACTTAAAGAAATGCTCAACATCCTTAGTCTTCAGGGAAATGCAAATCAAAATGACTCTGAGATTCCATCTTACACCCATCAGAATGGCTAAGATCAAAAACTCAAGTGACACCACATGCTGGTGATGATGTGGAGAAAGAGGAACACTCCTTCATTGCTGGTGGGAATGCAAACTTGTACAACCACTTTGGAAATCTATCTGGCATTTTCCCAGAAAACTGGAAATAGGGCTTTCTCAAGATCCAGCTATTCCATTCCTTGGAATATATCCAGAAAATGCTCCACCACACAACAAGGACATATACTCAACCATGTTCATAGCGGCCTTATTTATAATAAGTAGAACCTGGACACAGCCTAAATGTCCCTCAGTAGAAAAATGGATAAAGAAAATATGGTACATTTACACTATGGAATGCTACTCAGCTATTAAAAACAAGGAATTTCTGAAATTTGTGGACAAATGGATTGAACTAGAAATGATCATAATGAGTGAGCTAACCCAGAAGCAGAGAGACTCAAATAGTATATACTCACTTATATCTGGACACTAGGCCAAGGGGCATGTCTCATGAAAGTCTTTACTTACCAGGAAAATGGGACAGTAGTGAGCACATCCTAAGGTGGGAGAAATATAGGAGATAGGGAAATAGGTGGATCCAGAGGGTCCTAGAAACCTACAAGAAGAACACTATGATGGGCAGATCTGGGCCCAGGGGTTCTGCTCGATCTATGGCACCAACAAAGAACAACATGTGCAGTCATCATCAAATCCCTACCCAGACCTAGTCAAGGGACAGAATATTCTCCACAGTTAAGTGGAGACCGGGGACTGACTTTCACAGGAACTCTGATGCCCCTTATTTGGCCATGTCCCCTGGAGGGGGAGGCCTGGTGGCACTCAGAGGAAGGACAGCAGGCTCCCAAGAAGAATCTTGATACTCTAGCATCATATTCAAGGGGAGGAGGTCCCCATCAGTCACAGTCATAGGGAAGGGGGATGGGGTGAAAGCGAGAGGGAGGGAGGAAAGGGAGGATGCAGGGGATGGGATAGCAATTGAAATATAATATGAATCATTTTATGTTTCAATAAAAAAATCATAAAAAAAGGACACACTGGAAATATCAACCCTGTCAACATGGACAAGTGTGATGAAGAATAAGATTTTAAACATGCCCCTTAATGCATAATCTGTTGGCTAATAAATAATTCACATTCTTGTATGTCCCTAGAATGATTTACATAAGCCACCTTTAAAATATATTGTAAATGTGCGTTTACATGATAAAGTATGATTCAACTACAATGTCAACTCATACATTTCCATGAAAAATGTCTTCTTCCTTAAAAAAATAAAGCACTAGTTGAACAAAGGAAATTTACACAATTTCTACTTCTTTTTAGTGCATTTTAACTTAATCAAGTGTATTTATTCTGAAATATAATCAGCTGATGACACACAGAAAACATAATCATTTTTTCCAGTGGAAAAATGCAGATAGTTCATTTCAGATCTTCAACAATGTCCTCAATTTGGTAACATTCAGCATTTCTTCCAAGAGGAAAGCACTTGTTCCTTTATTAAAGGTCGGATTCAAAAGTTAAAAAACAAACAAACAAATAAATAAAACAAAAGAAAGAAAGAAAGAAAATCTTGAAATTTGTGGACAAATGGATGGAACTAGAAATGATCATAATGAGTGAGTTAACCCGGAAGTAGAAAGACTCACATGGTATATACTCACTTATAATTGGGCACTACCCCATAAGGCATGTCCCACAAAAGTCTTCACTTAGCCAGAAATTGGGATAGATGTGAGGGCATCCTATTGGGACTCAAGGTAAGAGAAATATAGGAGATGGGGAAGTAGAAGGACCCAGAGGGTCCTAGAAACCTACAAGAAGAGCATCTTGATGAGTGGATCAGGGCCAATAGAGGTCCCCTCAAACTACTTCACTAACCAAGGACAACACAAGCAGTAAATATTGAACCCCTACTCTGATCTACCCAATGCACAGGACATTCTCCACAGTTATGTGGAGAGTGGGGACTGAATCTGACATGAACACTGGTGCCCCATATTTGACTACCTCCCCTTGGCACTCAAAGAAAGAATAAGCAAGCTACCTAGATGAGACTTGATAGCCTATTTCCATATAGTCAGGGAGGAGATCCCCCTGGATCTTAGACTGAGGAGAAGGGATTAGGGAGAAAGTGGGAGGGAGGGAGAAATCAGAGGATACAAGTGATGGGATAACAATTTAGTTGTAATCTGAGTAAATTAATAAAATTAAAAAAAATTGTTGTTGCTAGTAGAATGTACTCCACAGCATCCAGATATGTTTTATATGCTAAATCACTTAATGCATTCAGGTCTTCAGACACCAACTATTCTCACATGTATAGGCTGCATGAAAGAAGAATGGTTTTGTTAAATGATGTTGAAAATTAGCTCATTTTAGTGATAATAAAAGTGATGGCCTGTAAGATTTAAAATATGTGAATAAAGGCAAAATTCTTTTATGCACCACTTGTCTCCTTGAATTTTACTGAATCAACAAAAATTTAATTGATAGACATTTTGAAATATACAAGCATTTTGTTAGCAAGTGCTTTGGTCATTCAATTTTGCTCTTTCTATTCAAATTTGTTAATATTTGTGAAATTTAACTTCATTCAATATGATTCTTGCCCCTCTTTAGCACATATTCAAGCGATAACTTATCAGTGTTTTTATACTTGTGTATCTCTGAATTAAAAGTAGAGTAGTCCTGAATGGGTCTTTTGGTTTTAGTGCAATGACCATTGCACTTGTATTTGTAGAGTGGAGAAGAGAGAAATGATGGATGACAGTGAAAGACCAGGGAATTTATGATCCCAGACACACTGCAGGGATATCATCCTGATAAAGCCACTGCAAAAAATAGATTTCAAGTGGTTTTATTCTTCAAAAGGGGGTACTTTTAAAAATAGATTCTCATAGTAGCCACACTGCTACAAAAGTACATTTTAATAGAGTAGCACTGCACTTAAAGCCTCACATGATTATGCTGCTGTCATAAAATTTAAAAATATTTCTAGTATATTAATATTATGTTTCCCCACATTTCTGGACTGCTTTTGTAAGTAAAATAATGAAGGTATTTTCTTCAGTTATGTGAGATAACAAAAGAGATTCAATAGATGAAAGCTTTTTCTAGAATTAATAAGCAATTCAGTGTATTTATGTAACAACTAAATGCTACTAAAATTATACTTATTGTATATAATTTTATTATATATTAATTACACATTAAATATATTATATATCATATTGTTATATGATTTATTGAACTAAAGTAATTATTCAGCATATGAGTATAAATTATTTATTGCGTTTTCTCTATGATTGACTGTTTATGTCTAATACACATGACGATTTTCACCAACATGAGAATTTTTTATACATTTATTGGTAGTTGCTCAATCTATTTAAAGAAAATTAAAGTTGCAATAATGAACAAATTAATATTATATGCTGTGTCTTCTGACCTTATAACTGTATAAGAAAATGCTCAGGAATAATTCTGTTAAGAACGAACTCGGGCTAAATAGTCCTTTGCAACAGATTTAAAAGATGAGTCAATTGACTAATATTCAAATATACAATCACCCACTACTTAGTTGCCATTGTACTGTTGCATTCAAACGAGACTACCCATCATGCAAATAGTCTGCAGTAAAATGACTCCAGAGCTGTGATTCTTGACTTGAGAAACTGCCAGTTTTAAATCTTTTCTCTGACTTAAGGTTGTTTCATTGTTTGTGTACTTCCTGGGAAGACTGGCTGCTGTTGACACTCTCTGCAGAACAGAGAAAGTCTAACAATAAAGTTCCTTCCCTTGGCCAGGGAGAATGGTCTCTGATCCTCTCTAAGCCCTAACTGTGTCAGAGTGAGAAAGAACTCTTTCCCCTCTGAGGAGACGGCTGGCTCCTTCTGAGCAGTATGTCTTCCTAGTTGTACAAAAAGTTTTTATGAGTCAAGTTTTCGTGAGTTATCTGCATCTATTTTAATCAGAAAGATAAAAGGCAAAGATTTAGGTCAAATTAAACCATTGCTATTCCTCAATGAGAGCTGACATTCAAATCTGCCATAAGAAAGAAATGCAGCTGGTCACAGAGCTGTCGTAGTCATCCTTTGTTTGAAAATATTGCCAACACTCATGAAAGATTCATTGTTCTGGCTAACACTTTAAATAGTGATGTTTTCATTAAATGACCTCTGGGTATTCACATGTAACCCAGGAAACAGTGCGCTATCTGCGATTCACACCATAGGCGACTGTTCATTTGATTAGACATGAAATATTTAACAACAAATCCCCTCTGCACTATGGTAGCCTTTTTTTTACATTAAAATTATGTACAAATTTAAGCTTTATGCTAGGATCTTTTTCAAGCTCCCATTTTTAGTCATCAGGGAAATGCAAATCAAAACAAGTCTGAGATTCAATCTTACATATATCAGAATGGTTAAGATAAAAAAACGCAAGTGATAACACATTGTCTTAATTTTTAATTGCTATTTGAGGGCCTAGCCCACCGTCAATGACCCCATTTCCTGGGGAGGTGGTTCTGGGTAGTTTGAAAAGCTAGGTAAGTATGAAGCTGTAAGTGAGTCAGGAAGCAGCAGTCTCCTCGGTTCTGATGTACTTTAGCTGTAACTAGGTTCCCTGCTTCAAGGTAATTCTGAGTGGAGTAGAAAAAAAAAAAAAAAAAAAAAAAAAAAAGCTGCATTAAGTTCCTGCCCTGACTCTCATCAGTGATTGAAGAGTAAGCCAAGTGTTTTATAACAGCAATCAAATGAAACTATACACTCATGATTAATGTAATCCTTTGTTTACACATGTTAATTAAATAAAGTTTACATTTTAGTATTTGACTTAATATTGACAATCTCTCCAATAACAATGATACTAATAGCAGGAGGATATTGAATGACGAAGAATGTGGAGACCGAATGTGTAGATTTCATTTGTTAGTGCCAGTGAATACACAATGTAAACACATGTTGACAGTATAAAACTAGTTAGAGTCTACATTCAGATGTCTAGGTGCCATAGCTTCAGGGTGTTCACAGGATGTAGACTGTACTGGATTGTTACGAGAGCAATTCTGTACATTGTACTAATACACGTAGTAACAGTAAATTGGATTTGCAATTATTGATATGCAGAGCAGATTTTCAGTTAAAGTATCATTGCGGTAAAATTTAATTTTCTTCAAGCCATGTATCTCAACTTCAGTGTTGAATGGTTCTCTAATTCTGAAAGCAAGGTCTTAAAATTAGTTTTGTTTACTCAAATAAAACTGTCGTTCCAGCTTTGTGCTGCATTTAGCATGAAGTATATGCTTCGATATACATAGGGTGTATTTTTTACATTTGACAAGTCAAACTTCCATGTGTGCAATACTTTAAATATGGGCAATGCTGTTCCGTACTTTACAATATATTTCAAATTATATTAAATTTTATAATGATCTGCAGAAAAGTCAGGAAATGGGCTGATAATGAAAGTGCATCAGACCATTAAGAAACTAAATGAACTAGGAATGAAGGATAATTTTATATTATATGTTTTCTATTACTTCTCTTCTGGTGGCAACTTAATGTGCTTATTAATTCTTTTATCCTATTATTAACAGAATGAAAATACATATAGAACCTACCTCGTTATGAATGCTGTGCACATTAAATAAATACATCAAAGAAATCTACAAAGGACTTGGAATCAATCAAGTTTACCTAGTAACTCACAATCAAGTTTACGTAGTAAAAATACTCTATTATGAGCAATAATTTGATGCACAGAGCTGCAGAGATGGCTCAGAGGTTAAGAACACTGCTTGGTCTTCCAATGGCCCTGAGTTCAATTCCCAGCAATCACATGGTAGCTCACAACCATCTATAATGAGATCTGGTGCCCTCTTCTCTTGTGCACATGTACATGCAGAGAAAGCACTGCATACTTAATAAATAAATAAACCTTTAAAAAAAGAAATTTGATTAAGAGAAAATTATTCAAGAGAGCCTATAATAAAGAAATATAAAATGCATCAAACTTATACATACTTAGAGAAAGGAAAAGTCATTTAATGGAAATTTATGAGCTTAATCATATTTTCCAATAAAATAATATAAATTTAGTTATTTTCCAAGAGTCTAAACTTCAAAATAATAAATACCTGTTTAAATCAGGAATAAGCAATGTATGATTGAAAGCGAGTGTTAAGTATTCTAATATTTTTATATAGAACAAGTCATCTTAACAATCATATAACATTTTATTTAGGATGGCACAAATATCATAGCATGCTGTCCAATCCTTGCATAATTTGTCCTGAGAAGGTTTCTATTCAGTAGAAAAAGAAGAGACGAACTTAGTATGAGGAACATATGACATTATGGCTAAAGTAGTGTGCTTTCTAAACACTTAATGGAACGTGGGGTTCGTGTTTTTTTTGTTCTTTATGCTTGCTGCATATTTTCCTGTGCTAACATTCTACCAGAAATATTATTGATCGTGTTTCATTTTGTAAATAAAATATAAAACAAAGTAAAAATATCCCATCAAACAAAATTAGCTATGAAAGTCTCTCCTTTGATGTTCTCTTAAGCCACTGCCTCAGACATACTAATTTTAATAATGCCTTTAAGAAAAGCTGGTGCTCTCCCACAAAACACATTTTATTTCCCATTGTATTATTATCTGAAAATTTCAGAGGCCTATTAGAATTCATACTCTGGGTAGTAGCTCCCTTCAAAGTCATGGGGCACTGACTTTCATCTACAGTCAGAAATACCTGAAAATTTTGACAAGTATTAAATATTGCTCAGTATTATAAAAATGTACAGTCATCCTCCCTTCAGAGTGAAGCTCTCCTTTAATCAATAGTCTTGAAAGGTTTAAATCTCATCCTCCATCACTGGCATATATGCACACATACACGTATCAAAAGTGGAAGCAACCAAACAAAGCCATTCACATTGCTGGGGTCCTGGGAGATTTTCCTAATCACACTAGCATTAGAACTGCTTGACTTTTGTATTACAGTGTAGGATTTAGTTTATTCTATTGGAATTTATGATATGCCAGAATGTGAGTTGCAAATGTTCATTTTTATATCCTTGTGTAATTATTATAAAGTATCACATCTTGCCTATTGATGTCAGAAAATTTTCAATATTGGACAGAGGAAAAAGCAAAGAAAATAAGAATTCTCCTATTAGACCCAACATTTTTGGAAAATTCATTTTTTTATGTGAATCTGTGTTTTGTCCCAGGAATGAAAATATAATGTTTTCATTACCTTTTCAGTAAATGATTTTAATTTGGAAGAAAACACATGTGAATTCATTTAACAGACAGTAAATTAACATGTGTCATATAGGAAGAATATATCAAGAGACCTATTGTACCAGAAGGCAGAGCTAATGATAAGAGTTTTAACAAAATTCAACATACATGATAGATTTAGAGTGAAAATAGCATGGACAGCCAGTTGCATGAGTTCACAGCTAACAAAAAGTTGTGATACTTTATTACAGTTGTGATAATTTTAAAGTTCCAGATGAAATTTATCTCTCTCTCTTTTGTTTTTCTGTCTCTGTCTCTCTATCTATGGATAGTTAGGTGTCCTGTACTAATGGAGTTCTCAGTTCAATACCTGAGAGCTACTTGCTCCAGGCCTGGGAAAGAATATCCCTGTGTTCAAGCCTGACTTAACTTTCAAAGCCATTTTTAACAGTCTTGTCCTGCTCTAATGTTGTGGTAGAGATGCAGTACAGAGCCTCTATGCCTAGTGAGTCCTGATTTTTATATAGGAAGAGAAGAAATACTAAATCAAAGATCCTGTCAGTTGCCAGAGTAGTTTGCGAGTCAGATATGTTCAAGGCTCAACCCTCCTCAGAGCCGCTCCACCTGCAGTAACTGAGAACGAACACAGAGACCCGCAGCTGAACAACATGTAGATAGTGAGAGATTTTTGGAGCACTTAGTCCTAAGTAGGATGTTTTCATCAAACTTATCCCCTGAGGACTCTAAAATCCACGTGGAAGAGGAGGCAGAAAAATTGTAAGAGCCAAAGGTGAAGGATTACTCCAAGGAAACTGTAATCCAGACACAATGGGACTGATTCACCTATGAACTCACAGAGGCTGTGGCAGCATTCATAAGACCTGTATAGTTTCTAGCCAAGCATGGTCCCAGCACTGATCGTGGGAAGTAGACACAATATCCCATCCCTAACACAACTGTTATTAGTAATTTATGCCTACTAGGAAAGTGGGAATTGATTTTATTCAGAGGAGTGTTGCCGAGTGTATCAGTTCCACTCGAGTGCACGTCCCATACCCATAAGGGACTGGACAACACAAAATAAACTCTATGCTTCTATGTACTTTTTGCTTTGCTTGGGTTTGTTTCTTGTTGATTTTTTTTCTTGATTTTTTCAGATTGTTTATCTGTTGTGATTTTGTTGTTGTTGCTGTTCCTTGTTGGCTTTTTTTCTTGCAGGAGTGGGTTGAGAGAGAATGGAAAAGAGCATGAAGTTGGTAGGAAGCTGGAGATCTGGAAAGAGTTGTGTTGTTTCTAACAAAATCTCCATCATTCGATTTTACCAATTCAGACTTGAGAGCCAGGTGCTGGGGCGAAGGAAAGCACCCAAATGACCTTCCTCTACAGCCTATGTCCTAAAAGAAAACTCTTCTCCATACCATCTCAAATACTCATCAAACTCAATCTCAAACTCAACGTCCCTTATTCCTCCTTTTTGTGTATCTCTCTATCCATTCTCCTAATTTCCTCTTACTCTACGTTTTTTTCCTATGTCCTCTCCCTGTCAACTGCTTGCTTGCTCGGTCTCTTTTTTTTTCCTAGACCAGGCTGGCTTTGAACTCACAGCAATCCACCTGCCTCTGCCTTCCGAGTGCTGGGATTAAAGGCGGCACCACTACCACCTGGCCTTGCTCAGTCTCTTGATATATAGTTGACTTTATTTAATCCTGTTTTTGGATTAAAAGTGTGTATTAGGGCTGAACACACCACACTAAAAACTGGTTTTCCCAGTAAACAACACAATCATGGCTTTCCCAGTGTGAACAAATATACTGAAACACAGTTGAGGGAAGATAAATAAAATAAACAAATTGAAAAGCATAAAACATCTATGTTTTAGAATGGAGAATGATAATAATTTGGGCATCTGGAAGAGCCCATATTGAGGAACTAATATTTAAACTAAACTAGTAATGAGCCATAGAAATGATCCCTGAAACACTAAACTAAAAGAAAAAAAAAAACTACTTCTTTTAAAGAATTTCATGCTACAAGAAGCAAGTCCAGAGAAAGTGAGCATGATGAAGGTTTGAAGATAGAGCTGTTGACCTGATATTGTGTTCTTAGAAATAGAGTCACCATGCACTATATTTTATCATGAACACAAGTTATTTATGTCTACTTTATTGTCGTATTTATTAATAGTGTTACTTTTTAGCTTATAAATTTCTATCATAGAGAAAATAATGCAGTTGCTTAATGAGTAGAATTTATAAGACTTGAGATGTGTTTGCTACCTAAGATTTTCACATAACTATCTGTTTTTTTAATTGTTGTTTTGTTTTTTGAGAGAGGACTTCTCTGTGCCTCCCTGGCTGTCCTGGAACTAGCTCTGTAGACCAGGCTGGCCTTGAACTCAGAGATCAGCTTGCCTCTGCCTCCCAAGTGCTAGAATAAACATACATGTCACCATTGCTTGACTTACACATTGTTCCAGGCTTTTGGATGTTTGTTATTTTTTTAATTTTTATTTATTTGTTGTCTTAGTTTTGAGACAGAATGTTACAGAGCTCGAAGCTAGTCTCTTTCTTATTCTGTCTTCAGAATATTGGTATTGCATATATGCTTTCCATCCAAAAAAGCACCAAGCATCCCATATAGATAAAAATATGGATAATACAGTGAGAAAAAGGAGGAGCTTACTGACCATGTGAAGGATGATGGTAGCCTGGTCCAAAAGAGAGCAGTAAATCTAGAAGATAAATGGAATGACTGAATTTCAATTTATCCAAACTGAATATAGAAAACAGGATGACAAAGGTTAAATATAATTTTGTCCAATGCCTCTTTACAAATGTGTATTTCTCTGTAGGTCATACAGATGTACTCTAGATAAATCCTGAAGGCTTAGACTTTGCATCCACCGTAGAGGACAAGAAATCCCAAGTATTTGCTTTCTAGGACCTTAGTCAGTAGACTAAACCATGAGTTTACTCCAAGTCTACAGGGCAGCACTCCAGAAGCAAATGCAAATGTGAAGAATATTATCAATGGAAGGGCTATGCATTCCTTCCATAGCAGAAGGAGGAAAGCTTTCTAATTAAGCTGTCCATTTTAAATTGCACTTCCTTTCCTTTCCAGTCATCAAAGAATGCTTACCCATGTGACCTCTACTCTTCTAACAATACTTTTGCACAAAAGGGAAAACAGTCCTTCATATGTTTCTGGTATAAATAATGGTGACTGTTCTACCCAGGATGCACATTATTATTATTATTATTATTATTATTATTATTATTATTATTACTATTATTGTTGTTGTTGTTGTTGTTGTTATTATTGTTACTATTATTATTACTATTATTATTATTTTGCTATGGACCCATTTTCCTTGTGTTGGGTTGGGTAAATCTTGGCCTTCACCTACCTTGTATGTATCTCCCTTTCTGTGTGTCACTCCATAATTTAAGAAGCACTTTTTATTCAAACTGCATATGCCAGAGAAACTTTGTGCTGAGTTGAATATTGTAACCTCATGCTTCATAAATCAGAGAAGTGTAAATTTAAATCAAAGGTAAGTCACAAGGAAATTCAGAAGCAATTTCTTTTTCTTTTGTTTTAGTTCAGTTTCTTATTTTTAATTTATTCATTTTGCACTCTATTTATAGCCTCCTCCCTCATCTCTTTGCAGTCCAACCATCCCTCCCTCATTTCCCCTTCCCCTTCCCCTTCTTGAGTCCTCAGGAGGGTGAGCTATTCTCCCCTTGCATCTGTCCCAGCCTATCAAGTGTCATCTGGACTGCCTGCATCCTTTTCCTCTGTTGCCTGTCAAGGATGCCCACCAAGGAAGAGTGATCAATGAGAGGGCACCAGAGTCCTTCTTAGGGGTATCCCCTTCTCCCCATATCATGGGCCCCACAAAGAGACTGTGCTGCTTATTGACTACATCTGAACTTGGGGTCTAGGTCCTCACTATGCATGGTCCTTGGTGCATCAGTTTTTGCAGCTACCCCCACTCAGATGCCTGGCCCAGATTTGTTGGATCTATTGGTCTCCTTGTGAAGTTCCTGTCCCCTCCAGATCCTTCTATCCCCCAACTCTTCCATAAGACTCCATATGCCCATCCCAAAATTGGTTCTTAGTCTCAGCATCTCCTTCGATCCTCCATTGGGTGGGATCTTTCCTGATCTTTCTGTTCACCCACTTCAGGTGTCTATTCTATTTGCCCTTCTGACTGAGCATTAAGCATCATCTCTAGGGTCCTCCCCGTTATCCAGCTTTTTCGAGTCTGTGTATTATAGTGTGGTTATCTGTATTATGTTGCTAATAACTCTTTATAAATGAATATATAACGTGTGTCTTTCTGGGTTTGGGTTACTTCACACAGGATAATCATTTCTCGTTCCATTGATTTGCCTGAAAATTTGAAAAGAAATTAACCACCAGCAAAACAAATAATCCAAATAAAATGGGGAGACAGAACTAAGCAAGAAGTTCTCAACAGAAGAATATCGAATGGCCAAGAAACACTTAGAGAAATGCTCAATGTCCCTAGCCATCAGGGAAATGCAAATCAAAATGACCCCAAGATTCCATCTTATACTTATCAGAATGGCTAAGATAAAAAAAACTCAAGTGACAGCACATGATGGCAAGGATGTGGAGAAAGGGGAACTCTCCTCCATTGCTAATGGGAGTGGAAACTTGTATAAGCATTTTTGAAATCAATCTGGTGCTTTCTCAGAAAATTGAGAATAGTTCTACCTCAAGGCCTAGTTATACCACTCCTGGGCATATACCTAAAAGATTCTCCACCATACAACAAGGACATTTGCTCAACTATGGTTATAGCAGCTTTATTCATAATCGTCAGAATCTGGAAACAACCTAGATGTTCTTCATCCAAAGAATGGCCAAAGAAACTGTGTTATGCTTGCACAATGGAATAATTAATTTTTCAAAGCAGAAACCATTAAGTTCTTTTTGAAGAAAATATCCATTTTCTTGTCTAAGAACTTTTAAATAATGATTGTTATATTGACATGTGAATTGTAGTTTAAGTCTGCATTTGACAGGTTTTTCTCAGCATGTGTAGTGTCCTCATTATGTTGACGGGTGAGCTGGAAGTGAGGTAGACACAGCTTGCATGCCTGGTTTATTGAGCAGTTTACATAAAAGCAACCAAAATTAGAGCATAATGTACAACTATTTTGCCCTCTAAACTGTTTCCTTGCATATGTAGGAAATACTATGGAATCTAGTTCTTCATGAT
Source organism: Acomys russatus (assembly GCF_903995435.1). Lineage (NCBI taxonomy): Eukaryota > Metazoa > Chordata > Mammalia > Rodentia > Muridae > Acomys > Acomys russatus. Next base: position 11,254,009 of record NC_067143.1, read on the forward strand.
TTCTGGAGCAGGGAGGAATCTCCATATCTTCAGTTCTCTGCAAGCCCTTGTTAATTTCTCACAAGCAGGATAAATATGTGAGTATCTTCAGTACAAGATATCCTAAGCATCAGCAAGCTCAGAGCTCTTCAAGTGTAAATGAGATCTCTAGTCAGAAGAGATGCCATGACTCCTGGCTCTGAGCATAGGCTGGGATCTTCCTTGGGATACAATGGTGACCAGACAGATCAGGTATCAGTGAGTGTTTTCACACATAAAGTCCAGTGATCATGTTTTCACTTTCTCACATAAAGCATTGCTTATTCATCATCCTCCACACTCACATATTGTTCTGAGTCCTTTCTTCCACTCATTGGGCATATTTGAAGATTCTTTTGGACACACCCACATAATTTGGTGATTATCTTCCTAGCCTTAAATCTAACACCAGCATCCTACCTGTGACCTGTAATGCAACGGAACACATGCACTTGCTTGTGTATGAGATTGGTAGTGTCTTTAGAAAGTCAGTATTCTGCCTACAGCACTTTTAAGGACAAGCAGGTGGAACTACACAGCATGTAACTGGAGGGAGATTTTCATTCAGCAGACTATACCATAAGGTACAGCTATAAAACTAGCCTTTTTGCAGAAATTTGAGGACTCACCACAGCTGCTCATCATTTTCATCTGGAGTTTAGAAACATCTGAGCTTTTGGTGATCTTTGCTGATTCCAAAGTTTCCTATACTACATACTTAGTAAATTTAGAGTCTGTTACTCTTCAGCTGTATAATCACATGAGTCTTTCCCAGGGAATTTTTACATAGCATGAACTATGTCCTGTATTTAATCCCCAGTACTACAAAAATTTTATACACACACACACACACACACACACACACACACACATTATATGTGTTACACAAAATCTTCAAAAGAACTCTTATGTCCTTTATATCAAATATTATGTAGTTTAAACAGATGATAGAGAGATAATAAATAGATGTAGCCACTTAAGCATTACTGAGACATGACAACAAAACAAATTATAGCATGTATCTTCAAAAACAAATTTGGTTATAGACTTTTAGGGTATGTTATAATGTAACAGGCCTAGAAGAACATAATAAAAAGGCTGCAGTAGTAATTCTTCTTGAAAATAAATATCGACTGACTTACTCATTATATAAAATGATCTAAAATGATCTATGAGCTCAGTTTGAGGGCACAGGGTTGTAATCCCAGTATATGAAAGGTGGAGAAAAGAGGCATGTCTTCAAGGTCAGCTAGCATTATATAGCATTATATATCAAGTTGGAGGTCACACTGGACTACAGAACAATTTGTCAAAAAAAAAAAAGGCATAAAGGAAGAAAGGAAGGAAGGAAGGAAGGAAGGAAGAAAGAAAGAAAGAAAGAAAGAAAGAAAGTTAATCTGAAATGGCTTCTTCCATTCTACTTTCTACTATGGTTTTACTTCAGTGGGTGGTTCATCCCACTGTCTAATTAGATATCTTTTTGCTCTCCCATTCCAATTATATTTACTTTTTGCCTTTACCCCAGTAATTTATTATATCATAGACTACAATTACCTACATAAAGCATCCAGTGTTAACGATAAATGGATAAAGATTCTAAATGTAAGAAATAAAACTGTGAATCTTTTAGAATAAAACAAATACTGATAATTTAAATTAATTGAATATTGTACAATAACAGTAAGTGAACATTAATAAGCAATTTTCTGATTTTTTTGACTCTATAGTCTAAACTCTGACCCCATAAAGTTCATATGCATAAACTTTTACCTTCATTGAAACCCTATGTGTATACGGGAATTTGCTGAGAAAATTCAGGTTAAATGATTGCGCAGAAACAGGTGTTACAGTGATGGGATGGGTGGTTTTACTAAAAAGAGAGTGACAAATCAAGGAAATCACAAACCTATAAACACAACACTCACAAAGTCCTGGCAGAAAAATCATGAGTTCGTGTTCTGTGGGATCCATGGTCACATGACAACTTGTCTCAGAAAATCAAGTCAAAATCAGAGGTAGAGAATACACAAACATGTGTACACAAACACACACACACACAGTGAGGGGAGAGAGGAGGGGAAGGAAGGAGAAGAAGGAGGAAGAGGAGGAGGAGGAGGAAGGAAGGAGGGAGGGAGACAGGGAGACAGAGACAGAGAACATGGTGGGGTGGATAAGAGCTGGAGGGAGTCAGATCTGCCTACCTTTTCATAAGCAAATGCCAATAAAAGTGTATGTGTGATGTGTGAGGAGTGAGGAGATAGAACCATGTGAACAATATCAAGACCCATCAACCCAGTGCCTGCCATGTGGTTCCTAGCTGTGGCCTTCCAGTCTTGAAGTGGTGTCAGAAAACAAATTATATTGTCTCAATAACTATGGTATTCCATGCTTATCTGAGATTAATGTATAAAAAATATAGGCAAAAATAAACCAATGTGATTCCTACAGAGTACAAGCAATGTTTACTAGATGTATATGTGTGAAATATTTTCTTCACTCAAAATAGACTAAATAAAAAGCAATAATGACCACTGACAATATTTGATAATATTCCAATTAAACTTTAAGTTCCAAGGCACTGGTAGCTCTGCTACTAGCTTCCTTTGCTATGTGGAAACTTTTACTTTCATATATTCTATTTGTTTATACCTGAGACTAGTTCTGTACTGTTAGTATTCTATTCAGAAAGTTCTTACTGACCCCAGAAGCTTCAACCATGTTCCTTATGTTTGCTTCTAGAAGCTTCGGTACTTCAGGTTTTAAAGTCTTTGACCTATTTTAATTTTACTTTTATACAGTGAGAAAGTTGAACCTGATTTTGCTCTACTGAAGGTAAATATCTAGTTTGCCAGCACCATTTGTTGAATGTTTATCCAATATGTGTGTTTGCCTTCTTTGTGAAAACCTAAGTGGTCATATGTCCATCAGGTTTTTTCCAGTTTCACTATTACATTCCTTTGGTTTATCTGTCCATTTTTATGCTGGTAGTAGACTGTTATTATCACTACAGTTCTGAACTTGAAGTGAGAACAATCCCTCCAGCATCGGTTTTACTCCATAATTATCTTACATTGTTTTAAGATTGATTTGGTTATTTGTGGTCTCTTTTGGTTCTGAAAACTCTTGATTTTTTTCTAAAAAAGAAATATGATGTCAGAATATTGATGAGAATTGCATTAAATCCTTAGATTATTGTTGGTGGTGCAGCCATTTTCACAATATTAATTCTGCCAATCCAGGAACATGGATGGTGTGTCATTCAGTATCATCTATAATTTCCTTTTTCATTGTCTTGATATTTTCATAGTTAAGGACTTTGTAGTCTTTGGTTTGGTATAGATAATAAATTTAAAGGTTATTTTAACTGAGATGATTGCCTTTTTTCTGAGAGTACATTGTTGGCATATATCAAGGCACTTCATATATTTATTTGAATCATGTAGCATTCAACTCTCATATTTATTGCTGTTTTATTCACTAAAATGAGGAAAGGAAGCCAACCTAATTTTCCCAAAAGAGATGAATAGATAATGAAAATCTGGCACATACATAAATGAATTCTAGTCATCTGTAATGAAAAATTTGGAGGAAATGGGAGAATTTCCAATGCATATTTGAAAGGAGTCACATAATATTAGAAAGGAAAATACCACATATCCTCACTCATATGTGAATCCTAACTTATATTATATATGTGTGTAAATGTAAACAAAGTTTATGTGGGTTCAGTACAACCTGGAGAAAGGAGACTGAAAAAGAGTAAATATTAGATCACAAGAAAGAACAAAATGGAGATAAAAAAATATATATGTTACAAAAGAGGATATTATTCTAATTGTTTTTCAAGTTTTAACTATCATTTATTTGTAGTGAATAAGAGCATAAAGGTATAACGGACAGTGAAAGTGAAAAATCCAACATGCAGCTACCCAGCTTTAGAATGGCTGTTCTTAGTGTACAGAGCTTCACTGAGATGGTCACCCTTTGAGCTCTGATAGTTTTCCTATGTAAAGCTTTGTACTTGAAAGCTGTGTATAATAAAGTTTTAATCTAAAAGTGGACTCTTAGCTTTGGAGCATTGTGTGATAATCCAATTAAAAGAAAAAGAAACATTGAAAAGAAAACTTTGGAAACAGCATTATTGAGGGGAAAGGGGTTTACTTCTGATGTTCTGGAATCACAGAGAAGTACAGGGGCCCTTACCTTGGTGAGGGAACTTCAGTGGGAGACCTTGAGCTGGCGACTTTCCAGACAAGCTACTAAGGTATCAAGGAGCAACTACACACTCGAGAATATTTGTATTTTCTAATTTTTTTGTATGGCTACTAACTTTTTCTATGAATATACCATTTTTAAGGACTTCACACCCAAGAATTGGCTATTGATTCAAGACGCTTCATGTTATTACTAATAACATGAAGACAAACTGTGTACCTGCTTAAACACATGCAATTTCATTGTAGACTTAATCTCCATGCAGCAACAAATATTTGGTTTTGAGCAATATCAACAACTGATACCTAGAGACCTTGGTACTTCCTCAGAACTTTCAGTCTATAACTGTTGTCTTGTGGGAAAGGTTTTAAGAGTTTTTTGAGTCCACACACCACTGTGCACGGGTCCCTGTACATGTCTCCTCTGACATCTGAAGTAGAAAGGCCAAAGAACTCAGGTAAGGGGAAGCTTTATCTCCTGGATCCCATGCCCCACAGCAGGGGAATGGGAACTTTGGCACCATCAGGGAGCCTTAGGAAGCTAAGAGATGCTGCTTCATCCATGACGTGCTCTGAGGTTGGAAGCATGAGAAGAAAGCTTTCAGCTGTGGAGCATTTGCTTGACCTGGTCCTTCTTCCTGAAAGCTGTCAATCAGACTGCAGTTCTGCTTTTGCTAGATTTACTCCTACAGACACATTTAGAATTACAGCTGCTGTTAGAGGTTTCCTGAAATAAGACTCTACCAATATAATGAGTTTTAACTTTGCAAATACAGTGATTATAGGTGTGGTAGGTTTGAAGACCACTGTCCCATATCATGAAAAAAAAAAAAAAAAAAAAAAAAAAAAAAAAACCAAAAAAAAAAAAACAAAAAAAAAAAAAAAAACAAAAAAAAAAAAAAAAAAAAAACCTTTCTTTTTAGATCTATCTAAGATCTATTTGAATAACAAACTACAACTCAAACAGACACGTCACATTTCAGACAGTTCTACATTTATTTCCATATTCATTGCTTTGTCCATCAAATTAGATTTGGACAAATTTTGGTACCCAAAGTCAGCTTTGCTAGAATTCAGGTCATTGTGATAATTTTACTTGTCTTCTAGCCAATGTATGTATCTTATGAGATGACTGACGTCTAAGGTGGAGGGGGCATGGCAGAAATACGAAAAGATAGGCTTTTCACAGGATTTGTAAGGCATTTTTATATGAGTGGATGGTGGCTGGAAACTCATAAAATATGTGTGTGTGTGTGTGTGTGCATGTGTGTGTGTGTGTGTGTGTCTAAGCGCCATTAGAAAATGTTGGAAAGGGATCCTTCCAATATTAAAGTAATGGTGTTTTAAAAGCTTAGTTTTACTAACATCTAGTAAAGTAATAGTTATAATGCCATAACATTAAACTGTGTAAAGTATGACTGAATGGGGATCCAAGATGGCAGCGAGCAGTGTGGACCGTGTTTGGAGGCTCCAGTGAACAATTCAGGGAATTGCACAGATTTCTGAGCCAGGAACACTGAGGTCCTCACACCACAGCAGCGGGAGTGCTCCATGGTTCGGAGAGACCAGGGTGCGGAGAACCTGTGTGCCCCTGCACACAGGAGGAGGGCAGATTTTCTCAGATCAGAGCAGCAGCGGCAGAGGCAGCAGCAGCAGCAATGGCACCAGCAGCACCAGTGTCAGCAGCAGCAGTGGCTGAGGTTTGCAACTCAGGGCCTTCAGGTGGAGGCGATTAGTGTGGTGGCTGGTAAGAGTTGCTGCAGGAGAGGGGACTCTGGGCAGGATTTGGGTCGAGTGGTCCCTTGGGACCCAGACTGGACTCGGCAGACGATTCAGCCCCAGAGTCCCGGGTTCAGCTCAGTGCGCAGTGCCGTGGAGATGCTGGCTCAGCTCAGCAAGCAATTCTAACCGAGGCACTAACTTAGCCCAGCCACAGCTCCCCTGCTGTGACGCAGGTTGGGCAGAGCACTCAGTTCCACCAGCTCTAAGACTCAGGTTGGATACAGTGTGCAGGTTGAATCCAGAAATCCTGGCTGAGCTTGGCGGACAGTTTGGGCCCTGAGTCAATAACTGAACACAGCACGCACTTTGGGCCAAAAGCCCCTAGCTGAGCTTGGTGCATAGTCCCAGCCCAAAAATTCTGGCTGGGACCGGTGTGCATTTTGGTCCCAGAATCCCTAGCTGAGCTCGGCTATGGTTCAGGCCCTGAGAATCTAGCTGAGTTCGGCCCGTGGTTCAGGCCCAGTGTTCCTGGCTGGATGTGGCAGGGGACACAGAATACTGTGGATACCTTGGCCTGACCCAACGCTCACTCAGAGACCAACAACGATCACAGGACCCAAGGCACAGGAGAGCTGAGGATCACTGGCTGTGAGAGTCCAAAATGACAGGGCTAACCTAATACCATCCACACCAGTGAAGCATTAGAGCTTCCAGCCTAGGGAAATTGTGAGAAAACAAGTGAATCTGTCATCAGACTCCCTCCATCCAACTCTGGAAGCTACCCAACAAAAACAAAGACAGCAAGATGTCTAAAGGACAGCGTAAAAGCATATGCAAAAAAAAAAAAAAAACAAAAAAAAAAAACCCAAAAAACAAAAAACAAAAACAAACAAAAAAACATCCAAAACAACATGGCATCTCCAATTTCCAGCTATCCCAAAGAAAACAGCCCAGAGAACTCAAATACAAAGGAAATACAAGAAAATGACCTCAAACCCTTAGTAATCAGGATAATAATGGGGAAAACAAATAAAATTCATAATCAAATGCAGGAAGACGCAGCCAAACAGGTGAGAGACATAAAAGAAGCACATACAGTGGAACTGGAAAAATTACAGGAAAATGCAAACAACCAGATGAAAGAAATAAATAAAACGGTTCAAGCTCTGAAGACCTACAAAGAGGCAATGGAAGAAACTCAGAACTATACAAACAATCAGATGAAAAAAATCAAAAAATCAGTTCAAGATCTGAAAACGAAAATGGATTCAATGATAAACACACAGACAGAAGAAAAATGAGAACATGAGAGCTCAGAGAAGAAGGCAAGCAACACAGAGGTGAGCTTTTCTAACAGAATCCAAGAGATGGAAGAACAAATCTCAGGTCTAGAAGATACAATCACAGATCTTGAAGCAACCATTAGAGAAAATGACAAATCTGGAAAACTCCTGACACAAAACATCCAAGAAATTAAGGACACCATGAAAAGAAGAAATCTGAGGATAATAGGCATTGAAGAAAGAGAAGCTATCAGACTCCAAGGTCCAGAAATTTTCTCAACAAAATCATAGAAGAAAATTTCCCCAATCTAAAGAAAGAAATGCCTATAAACATACAAGAGGCCTACAGAACACCAAATAGAATTGACCAGAAAAGAAAAACTGCCTGTCCCATAATAATCAAAACACAAAACATACAGAACAAAGAAAAATATTAAAAGCTGCAAGGGAAAAGGGCCAAATAACATTTAATGGTAAACCTATCAGAATTACCCCCGACTTCTCAGCAGAGACCATAAAAGCCAGAAGGGCATGGAAAGAGACCCTGCAAACCCTAAGAGACTACAGATGCCAGGCCAGACTACTTTACCCAGCAAAACTATCAATAACCATTGATGGAGAAAACAAAATATTCCAGGACAAAAACAAATTCAAACAGTACCTATCCACAAATCCAGAGTTACAGAAGGTACTAGAAGGAAAACTCCATCCCAAAGGGTCAAGCTACAACCAAAACTACTCAGGAAATAGATAACCATCCCATGGCAAAACAGAACTACACAAACGCTTGACTGGAAACAACATCAAAATTAAGACTCCTAACAGTCACTGGTCATTAATATCTCTTAACATCAATGGCCTCAATTATCTAATAAAAAGACAGAGACTAACTGAATGGGTGCATAAACAAAATCCAACATTCTTCTGCATTCAGAAACACATCTCACCCATAACGATAGGCATTACCTCAGGGTAAGAGGTTGGAAAAAATATTCCAAGCAAATGGTCACAAGAAGCAAGCAGGCGTAGCCATTTTAGTATCGAACAAAATAGATTTTCAACCAAAATTAATCAAAAGGGATGAGGAAGGACACTTCATACTCATCAAAGTTAAAGTCAACCAAGATGACATAACAATTCTGAACATCTATGCTCCCAATACAAGGGCACCCACATTTGTAAAAGATCTGCTAAAGAAGCTTAAACCACACATTGATCCCCACACAATAATAGTGGGAGACTTCAACACCCCACTCTCACTGAAGAATAAGTCATTGAAACAGAAACTAAGCCGAGAAAAACATCATTAACCAATGCCATGGGTCAAATGGATCTAACAGATAGCTATAGAACCTTTCACCCAAACAAGGAAGAATGTACCTTCTTCTCTGCACCCCATGGAACCTTCTCCAAAATGGATCACATCGTAGGTCACAAAGCAAGCCTCAATAGATACAAGAGGATTGAAATAATACCTTGTATTCTATCAGATCACCATGCTCTTAGGCTGGAATTCAACAACAACAGAAATAACAAAAAGCCTACACTTACGTGGAAACTAAACAACTCTCTGCTAAATGACACCTGGGTCACGGAAGAAATAAAGAAATCAAGGAGTTTCTGAAATTCAATGAAAATGAAGGAACAACATACCCAGATTTGTGGGATACATTGAAAGCAGTGCTAAGAGGAAAATTCATAGCACTAAGTGCCTTTAAAAAGAAATTGGAAACATCGCACATAAGCATCTTAACGACACAACTGGAAGACCTAGAAAAATAAGAAGCAGAAACAACCAAGAGGTGTAGACGTCTGAAAATAATCAAACTCAGGGCTGAAATTAACAAATTAGAAACTATGAAAACAGTCCAAAGAATCAACAAAACCAAGACCTGGTTCTTTGAGAAAATCAACATCATAGACAGACCATTAGCCAAACTAACTAAAAGGCAGAGAGACAGTATTGAAATCAACATAATCAGAAATGAAAAGGGAGACATAACAACAGATACTGAAGAAATGCAAAGAATCATAAGATACTACTTTGAAGGCATATATACCACAAAATTTGAAAATCTAAGGGAAATGGACTATTTTCTTGATCAATTTCACTTGCCAAAGTTGAGTGAAGAACAGATAAACAAGCTAAATAGTCCCATTTCCCCTACAGAAATAGGGGCAATCATTGACAGTCTCCCAACCAAAAAAAAAAAAGCCCAGGGCCAGATAGTTTCAGTGCAGAATTCTACCAGACTTTCAAGGGCGAGCTAATGTCGATACTCTTCAAGCTACTCCAAAAGATAGAAATGGATGGAAAATTACCCAATTCATTCTATGAGGCCATAGTCTCATTGATACCTAAACCTCACAAAGACTCAACAAAGAAAGACAATCTCAGACCAATTTCTCCTATGAACATCGACGCAAAAATATTAAATAAAATACTTGCAAAACGAATATAAGAACACATCAAAGATATCATTCATCATGACCAAGTAGGCTTCACTCCAGGCATGCAGGGATGGTTTAATATAGGGAAATCCATCAATGTAATCCACCATATAAACAAACTGAAAATAAAAAACCACATGATCATCTCTGTAGATGCAGAGAAAGCATTTGATAAAATCCAACACCCATTCATGTTTAAAGTTTTAGAGAGATTGGAGATACAAGGCACTTTCCTCAACATTATAAAGGCTATATACAGCAAGCCAATAGCCAAAATCAAAGTAAATGGTGAGATACACAAGGAAATTCCTCTAAAATCGGGAACAAGGCAAGGCTGCCCACTCTCTCCATATCTCTTCAATATAGTACTCAAAGTTCTAGCCAGAGCAATAAGACAACAAAAGGAGATCAAGGGTATCCAAATGGGAAAGGAGGAAGTCAAATTATCGCTGTTTGCAAATGATATGATAGTGTACATAAATGATCCTCAAAATTCCACCAGAGAACTCCTAAAGCTGATAAACACCTTCAGCAAATTGGCTGGATACAAAATTAACTCAAAAAAGTCTGTAGCCTTCCTATACACAGATGAGAAGCTTGCAGAGGAAGAAATTAGGAAAACCACACCCTTCACATTAGCCACAAGCAATATAAAATACCTAGGAGTTACCCTAACTGAGGAAGTGAAGGACTTGTTTGAAAACAATTTCAAAACTCTGAAGAAAGAGATTGAAGATGACCTGAGAAGATGGAATGATCTTCCTTGCTCATAGATCAGGAGAATTAACATAGTAAAAATGGCCATCCTACCAAAAGCAATCTACAGATTCAATGCAATCCCTATCAAAATACCTACACAATTTTAAAAGACATTGAACGTTCAATTCTGAACTTCATATGGAAAAACAAAAAACCCAGAATAGCTAAAACAATCTTGTCCAATAAAAGGTGCTCCGGAGGAATCTCCATACCTGAGCTCAAACTGTACTATAAAGCAATAGTAATTAAAACAGCATGGTACTGGCACAGCAACAGGCTGGTTGATCAGTGGAATCGAATTGAAGACCCAGATATTAATCCACACACATATGGTCACTTGATTTTTGACAAAGAAGCCAAATCCATTCAATGGAAAAAGGATAGCATCTTCAACAAATGGTACTGGTCTAACTGGAGGTCTATGTGTAAAAAAATGCAACTGGACCCATATTTGTCACTTTGCACAAAACTCAAATCCAAGTGGATTAAAGACCTCAACATAAAACCAGAGACACTAAGTCACTTAGAAAAAAAAGTGGGGAAGAGCCTGGAACATATTGGCACAGGAGACTACTTCGTGAACAGAACACCAATGGCCCAGGCCTTAATGTCAACCATTAATAAATGGGACCTCATGAGGCTGAGAATCTTCTGTAAGGCAGGAGACAGTGTCAAGAGAACAAAACGACAGCCTACAGACTGGGAAAAGATCTTCACCAACCCTACATCTGACAAAGGTCTAATATCCAAAATATATAAAGAACTCAAGAAATTAAACACCACCAAACCAAATAACCCAATTGAGAAATGGGGCTTGGAACTAAACAGAGCATTCTCAACAGAGGAGTATCAAACGGCTTAGAAGCACTTAAAGAATTGCTCAACCTCCTTAGTCATCAGGGAAATGCAAATCAAAACAACTCTGAGATTCCATCTTACACCCATCACCCATCGGAATGGCTAAGATTAAAAACTCAAGCGACACCACATGCTGGCGAGGATGTGGGGAGAGAGGAACACTCCTTCATTGCTGGTGGGAATGCAAACTAGTACAGCCACTTTAGAAATCTATGTGGTGCTATCTCAGAAAAATGGGAATAGGGCTTCCTCAAGACCCAGCTATTCCACTCCTTGGAATATACCCAGAATATGCTCCAGCACACAACAAGAAAATTTGCTCAACCATGTTCATAGCAGCCTTATTCATAATAGCCAGAACATGGAAACAGCCTAAGTGTCCCTCAGTAGAAGAGTGGATAAAGAAACTGTGGTACATATACACTATGGAATAATACTCAGCTATTAAAAACAAGGAATTCCCGAAATTAGTGGACAAATGGATTGAGCTAGAAATGATCATGAGTGAGTTAACCCAGAAGCAGAAAGACTCAAATGGTATATACTCACTTATATCTGCATACTAGCCCAAGGGGCATGTCCCACAAAAGCCTTCACTTACCAGGAAACTGGGACAGAGGGGAGGACATCCTATTGGGACTCTAGATGAGAGAAGCATGGGAGAATAGCAAAGTAGAAGGATCCAGAGGGTCCTAGAAACCTACAAATAGAACATTATGATAGGCAGATTTGGGCCCAGGGGTCCCACTCAAACTAAGGCACCAGCCAAGGACAATACAGGCGGTAAACTTTAAACCCCTACCCAGATCTAGCCAATGGTCAGAACATTCTCTACAGTTGAGTGGAGAGAGGGATATGACTTTCTCAGGTACTCTGGTGCCTCGCATTTGACCATGTACCCTGGAGGGGGAGACCTGGTGGCACTCAGAGGAAGGACAGCAGGTTACCCAGAAGAGACTTGATACCCTATGAGCATATGCAGGGGGAGGTAATCCCCCTCAGGAACAGTCATAGGAGAGGGGAATATGGGGAAAATGGGAGGGAGGGAAGAATGGGAGGATAAAAGAAATGGGGTAACCATTGAGATGTAACAAGAATAAATTAATAAAAAAATTTAAAAACCCCTAAAAAAAAAAAAAAGAATAAATGGCTGAATAGCCAGCTGTTCACCTTTAATGGGGCCCTACATAATACTCAACGTAAACAGAGGTCCTCACTCACCTTCAAATCCTTTCAACCATTGAGTTTCTACAATTCACTGGAATGAATTTTTATTAAATATTTGAAATCCAGTCACGATCTGAGATGGGCTGCTATTACATCTGGTTGATATAAAGTATATGATCTTTGTGTGTTATATCCTTTGATCTACAGTGTATATAATATGGAATTATTCCTAATATCAGAAGTAAAAAATGTTTTGTGCTTTTCTTTATCATAAAATGAGTCCTCTTTTTCTGGAAGTTGCTTCTATAAAATCAGTTTTAGCCAGGAAAAGTCATCAGCCAAAAGTTTCTAACTACAGGTCTCATTAGAAATTCAGGAGGGTCACTTATGTACACTATCATATCATCTGCAAAGAGGGATAATTTGACTTCCTCCTTTCCCATTTGGATACCCTTGATCTCCTTTTGTTGTCTTATTGCTCTGGCTAGAACTTCGAGTACTATATTGAAGAGATATGGAGAGAGTGGGCAGCCTTGCCTTGTTCCCGATTTTAGAGGAATTTCCTTGAGTATCTCACCATTTACTTTGATTTTGGCTATTGGCTTGCTGTATATAGCCTTTATTATGTTGAGGAAAGTGCCTTGTATCCCCGATCTCTCTAAAACTTTAAACATGAATGGGTGTTGAATTTTATCAAATGCTTTCTCTGCATCCAAGGAGATGATCATGTGGTTTTTTATTTTCAGTTTGTTTATATGGTGGATTCCATTGATGGATTTCCGTATATTAAACCATCCCTGCATGCCTAGAATGAAGCCTACTTGGTCATGATGAATGATATCTTTGATGTGCTCCTGCAAGGACAATACAGGAGGTAAACTTTAAACCCCTTCCCAGATCTAGCCAATGGTCAGAATATTCTCCACAGTTGAGTGGATAGTGTGATACAACTTTCTCACGTACTCTGGTGCCTCACATTTGACCATGTTCCCTGGAGGGGGAGACCTGGTGGCACTCAGAGGAAGGACAGCAAGTAGCCAAGAAGAGACTTGATACCCTATGAGAATATATAGGGGGACGTAATCCCCCTCAGGAACAGTCATAGGGGAGGGGAATAATGGGAAAATGGGGGGGGGAGGAATGGGAGGATACAAGGGATGGGATAAACATTGAGATGTAACAAGAATAAATTAATAAAACAAACAAACAAACAAACAAACAAAAAAAAGAAATGCAGGAGGCTGAAACAGGCTGAAATGCAGGAGGCTGAAACAAGAAACAGAAAATTACATTCACAAGCTAGACTTGCATTTCATGTAGAATGTAGGCTTCAATCAGTTTTATACTCTCACTCAAATAGTCATAATTATGAATTACAATCATCATAAATTAAAAGACCATATTTGTTTGACAATGCTAGAGACTGAACTAGGGTCTTTTTCCAGGTTGTTTTGCACATTACATTTCCCACTTTGCACATTTTTCAAGAAAAATATTACTGACATGACAGAAACAGAGTCACCTCACCTTGCAGAACTAGTGTTGATGAAACTGGAAAGTATTTCCCATGGTCTCAGAACTAGACTTGTGCTCTGCCCTCAAGAGGACTTGCCTTGATGAATCACAGTCTTCTGCTTTATTAAAGATACCTTCTACTTGTTAAACCCACTGTGGAAATTAAGCACCGTGAAAATTAATGTCTGCCTATTATCTGTGTGTATATATATATATATATATGTATATGTATATGTATATGTATATATATATCATTGTCTATCTATAATTTATCATCTGTTTGTATCAATCCTCAATAAATCAGGTACAATTCACCTACCTTTTCTCTATAACCTACCTAACATCTATTTATATCTACACTATACCTATAAAGGATTTTTCTAGCAAGTGCCCATCTACTTCCTGTCATCCCTTTGTCTCTCTGTTTCTCTATCAGTATTATATTCTATGAATCTCACTACAATGTTTCCCACTCAAATTCTCTCTCTCAAAGTTTTATCAACTGTTCTTTCCTATAGTTATTTTTTCAGTCATATGCCAATTCCAACTTCCCCTAATGGTTTGTTTACAGCATAACATTTTGCCTCATTTCTAAAGCTGGCTAAACCATATACACATATATTTCTGGCAAATAAGAACTCATGCTTTTTGTTTACACCAGATATGCCCTTTGCATCATGGAAATAAATTTCTGTAGGAACATAACATTTTAGTCAGAAAAAGAGATTCTTTCAAAGATTTCTACCAGCATTGCTCATTACAAATATTTGAGTCCTCAACCATAAACAAAGAACTGCAGGCAACTAAGGGATGCTGGGAGTAAGGGAAATAGTCCTCTCCAGGAAATGAGCATGCCAACTGCTTCTCCAATACCAAATGGTCAGTGCGATAATACAGAAGCAAGTAATGTTATAAGACTGTGCAGGTTGTGTTTAGGAATAGATAGGTGATAGATAGATAGATGGTAGATAGGTAGATAGATAGATAGATGGTAGATAGGTAGATAGATAGATAGATAGATAGATAGATAGATAGATAATATATACATATAATAAATAATTAATGAAAAATAGATGGTGAATTTGAATGAGAGCAAAGGAGGGGTGGTATATGGGAGGCTTTGGCGGAAGAAATAAGGATAAATGGTTGTTGTTTCCTAAAAAAAAGAAAATTATTATAAAGGTATGAAACAGAAATACAGACTGCTTAAACAATCAGCAAATATATTGTCAAAACCTATGCTTGCATATTACCACAGGAGCCCATACCTGTTATAGTTAGGACATAATTGCTGTAATACACAAGTCAGAGATTCAAAAGTATATTTGATCAGTTCTATTAACCTTCTAGGTGGAAAAATATGGAGTTTTACACATGCTATACGGAAAATATCTTAAGCCACTTTTTTTTTTTTTTGGTCAGAATACATGAGTGTGTGACATCTCCAAGGACCTTCATTTTGAAATCCAGCAGGAAAATATTTTTGTTTTCAGGAATATATTCTATGCTTAATAATGCAGTGTAACGGTCACGCTCTCAGATGCTGTCATAAAATATTCAAAGGATTGGAAACAGAAGGCACACTCCAAAAAGTCTAAGCAAACTGGCCTGCTCCCCAGTTCTGACTTTCTTCCTATTCCTGTGAGTGAAGTTTGATTGGAATACTGTAAACCTAATGTTGACATCACATCACTTTCCAGCCCTGCCTTCTGCCCCTAGATCATCCTGCATCACCAAAATATAATCAGATATTTTGAGGGAAACATCCATCACCATGGGTCTTAACAACACCTGTGTCTGAAGCTGTTGTCACACAGAGACAGTTGAGCTGGCCTTGCTTTGGATCCCAGGGTCAACCAGGAATACAATATTTGTTTTGTTATTCATCCATAGAGAAAACAGCAAGAAGGAGCTTGACGGCAGAGTATGGATTGATTTCCTGATGCTATTTTTACCTCTCTGATGCCTTGTCTTTCATTGACAGTAGAGAAAAGGCTAAACTTGGAGCATGCCACACAGAAGCCATTTAACCAAATGTTAGCACTTGGTCACCTTTCTGCATAAAACCTTAGAAAATGGACTTTGCCCTGCAAAACTCAGCATAAAATGATGATCCTTTCACTTTTTTATACAGGTGAAGAGTCCTCCTATTTCAGTTATGGCCTATATAGTGATAAGATAAATAAACACCATGTTTTGGTTTCCTTTACATACTTAAATGATACTGATTAACGAGCTATTCATGCTGACTGTTATAAAGGGTATTAAGCAACTCCTCCAAAAGTTCAGTTCATGAGGGGTTGCCCTGGTAGATTCTCACCTGAGTTCCGTCCACAGCACTAGAAAAACATGATACTGACCATAATATTCCTTCTCATAGTAAAAGAAACAAGGTATCCCCCAAACAAACCGGTAAATACTAAAACTGACATGAAACAAAGTTAGCTGAATTTTCACTAAATCTCTCTCTCTCTTTCTCTCTCTCTCTTCCTCTCTCTCTCTCTCTCTCTCTCTCTCTCTCTCTCTCTCTCTCTCTCTCTCTCTCTCACACACACACACACACACACACACACACACACGAAACATAAGTAGGACTAACTAGCTAGGGAATAGAAGGGTTTTTTTTTTTTTAAAGATTTTTTTATTTATTATGTATACAGTGTTTTGTCTGTATGTACACCTTCACACCAGAAGATCTCATTATAGGTGGTTGTGACCCACCATGTGGTTGCTGGGGATTGAACTCAGGACCTTTGGAAGAGCAGCCAGTGCTCTTAACCTCTGAGCCATCTCTCCAGTCTGAATAAAAGGTTGTTAATGAGACTCAGAGAGAAATAATAAAGGTCATGGTGAAGGGAAACATGATGATCCTACACTGTGTTTAAATAAGAAACAGGCAAAGACAAAAAATATTAAAGAAAAGTAACTTATAGTTCCAGTTCATTCTGCTCTCATCTCCTCATGCCGTCTTTCATGAATTCTGCCTCAAACATCAATGAAATATGCCAGCATGGCAGTATCTACTCTATCGTTTCTTCCTCATCTTTTTTTTTTTTTTTTAACACCAGGAATCCATTCTCTGTTTTACATATGGGCTAAAATTCAATGTGCCTTGAAGCTTCTCTGGTCATATACAAATGAGAGTGATTTTCTTGGCCCCTTAATTGATTTTAATAAGTGTGTCTCTTGGGCTAAATATCTCTTTCTATCTTGACTGAAGCATATTAATGTGTGAACATTCCATTTCCTCTGTCACAGAACTTCCTAATGCCCTTATAGCTGATTTCTGCTTCTTTGAATTCCCCAGACTTCAGCTCTTTGTAAGAGTGAGTTGAGATCCCATAAATAGAATATCATGCATTTCTATGCTCATTTGACTTTGAAAGGCATAGATAATTTGAAAAATAATTATACTTCTCAGTTCCAACAACACATGCTTATGGATATCCCATAATCTCCTTAGCACTCAATCCTCCTTTGAAAGTGTGATGAAGTGTTGTTGAGTATCCCAGGATAGCAGCTCTTTGTCACACAGCTAAGGGCTTCTATAAACAGTTTTCAAAATTGTTTTGCAAATAGCAGTTCCCAATTTCTATGGTACAGTGCACTGCACAGCGACACACTCGAGGTCCTGTGCTGTTTCCCACTTTGCTACTGTGGTATATTTTCTGCCTTGACTAGCACTGCAAACTGTGAACTGCCCATGCTTCTAAAATGGAAACAAAACAAGTTCAACTTTATATTAGGGCTTGTGAGGATGTTAAGGATGAAAATTATGTTCAATAAAGAAAAAAATATACAATATATTATAATTTATAATAATATTTTTGTTTCATTATAAAGCTTCATGTCACGAATCTTCATCCTTTAGTGAAAATAGGTCAAACTGATTTTATGAACATCCTCAATGAGATGAGAACAGGGTACAATTCTACAAAGCTTGCGTTCTAAGCTTTCGTCATCATCTGGAAATTATTTCAAAAAAGGAAATATAATTTACAGACCTAAGGAAAGCGAACACTGCATTTTAATAACTTTAAACCCTGATAGCCAGAGAGTGGTTGTTAGCACTTATGGAAACAATTTTACTTATATGATCAGGCAATGGCCTGGAAGAGATTTAGTTTGAAATAAATATGTGCTGATGGAGGAAAAGTCACCATACTATTAATGAAATAGTTGCCTTGCTACACCGTTATTGCGTTGATGTTATTTTTCTAGACAGACAATTCATTATATTAATATCCCTGTATGAAAATAAGCAAAGAGGCATATGAATTAAAATCTTTATCCTGTAATATCTGTTGCAGGAGGAAATAATCTCCATATTTTGATCATGTCACATGTATTACTGAGTAGAAATCCCATGATCCATTGCTGATAAGAGGTGTAATTTCCTTCTTTATTGGGAAAGTGTCCTAGACAATATAAATGGCTAATAATGTGTATTACTTAATGCCTATAATTAATACTGCAGTTATTTATATCACACTACCATATTATTAAAAGACACGGACACCTGTTGTATTTAAATAAGCCGTGCTTCACTTGGAACTGGGCAGGTATTACCGCCTATTCGGCCTTGTTAACTCTCAGCTCGACATCCTGCGCCAGTTGCGTTAATGGTTCCTGTCTGAGCTACTTCACGTCCAGTATCTCCATAAGCACTTGCACATGCTTTCCATCCCCGGCCTCAGAGTTCGTCCTTCTCGCCCACGAGCTTCTTTACCTATGCCAGGGCCACTCTGCTTGCTTCCTTTTCCTCCATCTTTCTTTCTCCTTCCCATGTTCCTTCTGTCCACAGAGTCCCTGAACCTTAGCTCTACCTCTCATTTCTTCCTTGCCCAGGTGTGCAGGTCTTTTATATAGCCAATCAGGGATAATTCGAGGTAAAGTCACATTTGTGGTACATGATAATTTATTAATAAGAGACTGCAAGCAGATCTCAGGGAGCAAAATAAATTAACATTTAAATACAATCCACCAGAGCACACTGTTACAGGGAAGAGAAAAATGTTTCTTGTAGGAACATATAAATATGCACCTCTTATTTGACTAACATAGGAAGCAAAGGAGGAAATGAAGAAAGCATTCAAACTGCTGTATTTCTTAGTTCACTTATGGTTAGGGATTTAATAACAAGGTGGTTTTAAATAAATAACCTTCAAGGTACACGGGTGTCATTGGTAGAGCACTTGCCTAGCATGGAAAAGCCCTGGGGTCAATCTCCAGCAGTGCAAATACAAAAGACAAAAAAAGAAAAAAATCAAAAAAAAAAAAAAAAAAAAAAAAAAAAAAAAAAGAAGAAGAAGAAGAAGAAAGAAACAGTAGGTTTTGGTGGCTATTTCTTTGTTTACATTGAGTGGAATTAGTTATTGTCAATTTGTTTAGCTATTGCTATTTACTATAAATATGTATTAGTAAGGGATAATCAAATAATATTTTTAATATAAAAAGCCAAGTATCCCATATATTTAGGTATAGCTTACTATTCCAAGCTTGTCAAAATTCTTATGCTTTTGTGGCATCCTACATAGCCAACTCATAAATCTTGGAGCCAGTCTCCCCACCTCAATCACCTACTTTTAACTGAGAATCAAGCCTAGTGCCCCTGTTGTGCACAGAGCTATTTATCAGCTTCTTGGAGTCAGTCATTATCCTCTCTTTCACCTAGTCCATAAATTTACATCATTAATATTCAAAATATATAAATATGTGCAGTCTTAATGACATGCATCTTGATGCAAGAATTCCTTGAATTTAAA
This sequence comes from Acomys russatus, assembly GCF_903995435.1. Classification (NCBI taxonomy): domain Eukaryota; kingdom Metazoa; phylum Chordata; class Mammalia; order Rodentia; family Muridae; genus Acomys; species Acomys russatus. The sequence goes on from NC_067143.1 coordinate 11,273,761, forward strand.
ACAAATACCAGGATCAATCATGGACTCAATGTCACATTCCTCCGTGGTTAAAGACAGTTAATAATGTCAGTTCATAGGATTATTGGGGACATGAATGAGAAGTTTTTTGACAGCCAAACTCTGCCAAGACAGGGTAAGCAAGTCCTCAATAGTTCCTCACAAATATGTCTGTAATATATACTGGGCCAGAAATATTGAGATGATGCTGAACATTATAGAGAGTTTTGGGTGACTGCTCAAGCAGTGAGCTGACTTTGTCATCTTCTCATTTGGGAAGCTGCTAATTTGCACTTCATGTTTACTCAGATAATTAATTTTATTCCTTCTCAAGTCTCTGATGGTGTTGACAACCAGATAGGTTTAGTTTTACAATTATGCTTAGTTGTTTAGGGGTTATGTAGTTTTTAGGCAGGTCTAGATAGATGTTTTTAGGTTGATAGAGATGAGACATGATAGATAGGATTTACATTCATGATTGTAGACTCACCAAGATTGGAATGATGTTTTCTTCAAGGTGGCCAAATACTAATAGGCAAAACACTATGAATGTAACATCTATATATTCCTATCTGTTTTGTGGTCTTCTTGTTCTATGTAGTTTATTGTATATATGTATAATAATATAAATGTATATGTAAAAGTAAATAATAATAATGCTGCTGCTAATAATAATAATAATAATAATAATAATAATAATAATAATAAAAAATTCTCTTACTGAGAAAAAGAGTTTTTGACAAATTATCACACACTCTTGTTCAATATTATTTCTTCATCTGTGTTAAATTTGGCCTCAATATTCCACTTTATGCAAAATTAAATTTTAAACAAATTAAAACTCAATGGTAAGTTCAATAAATTCAAGAAGTAGAAAAACATGTTAATTTCAATTATGCTCGTATGCTCAACTGTAACAGACCTTAACGAATAAGGAGAGACAATAAATGTCACTGGCTGTGGTGTCCCTCGAGTTATCCTATTTATTTTCATTCTTCCAAGTGACATGACTTAATGGAGTAGGAGATAACCATAGTACAAGTCAGTTCTTACTACTTAGATGTTTCAGTTCTGACTACTAGTTTTCAGATGATGCATTGCTTTCTACATTAAAACATTAAGGTTAAGAAAATAAGCAGATGCTTTACAATAGTCTCGATATACCAAAGGAATCCCTGCCCCCAACTCTCCACAAATTTGTCTTCACCAGTTTACATATGATAGGTTCTTCGATATGAAATAATAAATAGACAGTATGCTTCATATTTTTGTTTACTTTTGAAATGATAAAATATGGAAAGAATGGTAAACCAACTTCTACCAATTAATGTTGTAAGCTAAATCCCCCATTTCTGCATTCACTGTTGATTTTTTATTAATTTATTTTACTTTTACTTTATTCACATTACATCCTGATTGTAGCCATCTCTCTCATCTCCCCCAGGTCCCACAGTCCCTCTCTCAGCCCTCCCACCCCCTTGCCTATTCTGCAGAAAAGGAGAGCTCTCCTCCCTATTATCTGATCCCAGACTATCAAGTCCCATCTGGACTGCCTGCATCCTCTTCCTCTGTGGCCTAGCAAGGCTGTCCCACCAGGAAGAACTTATCAATGAATGTGTACAAGAGTCCATGTGAGAGTTAGCCCCTTGTAGGAACCAGGCCCGACTGGGCTGCCTGCCTGTCTTGCTGTTTCATGTTCTGTTTCTAGCAGCTTCCGTGTCTGTGTTTATGTTGGTCAGCTGGTCATGGGTACTGCTCTGAGAACGCACCCCACCCCTCCTCAGGACTTTTCCTCCTGTGTGCAATCACCTCTTGAGGGATTTCACCTGCAAGTGGTATTCCTGTTTTGCTGCCTATAAGAAGGCTCTTTGAACACTGAATAAAGGTTGTTGAAGTTGTTGTTGTTGCTGCTGCTGCCGCAGCTACCGCTGCTTCTTTCTTAGCATGAAGGACCCGCTGTGTTATTGTGTGTGTATGTGTGCGTGAGTTAAATCCCCAGTCCTTCACCCTTGACTCGGTACCGCAGCCCCTTAGTCTCATATTATGGGACCCACAAGAAGACTCTGCTGCCAATTGACTACAGCTGAGCAGGGAGTCTATATCCTCACCATGCATGTTCCTGGGTTGGGTCTCTGCAGCACCCCCACCCCTTGCTGGGCCAAGATTTCTTGGCTACATTGGTCTCCTTTTGGCACTCCTATGCTCTCCAGGTCCTTTTATCACCCTTCCATAAGACTCTCAGTTTGGCTCTGAGTCTCAACATCTGCTTCAATTCCCAGCCTAGGACTTCTATGGTAGGCTGCAGTCTTGTTCCTTCTCTTCAACTGGTCCTGGTTGGTGTCTATTCTATTTGCCCTTCTGAATGAGAACTAATCATCCTCCCTAGGTTCTCCATGTTATTTAGCTTCTTTAGGTCTGCGTATTGTAGTGTTGTCATCCTGTATTATGCATCTAATATCCACTTATAGGTAAGTATATACCATGTATGTCTTTCTGGGTCTCTGCTATGTCATTCAGGATGATCTCTTCTATTTCCATGTATTTGCCTGAAATTTTCAAGATTTCCTCAGTTTTCATAGTAGTATGTCATTGTGTAAAAGTATCACAGTTCTTTATCCATTCTATGGTTGAGGGAAATATGGATTGCTTCCAGACTCTGGCTATTACAATTAAAGTAGCTACGAACACAGTTGAGCATATATCCTTGTAGTATGGTGGAGAATCTTTCAGGTATATGTCAAAGAGTGACGTAGCTGGGTCTTAAGGTATCACTATTACCAATTTTCTGAGGAAATGCCAGATTGATTTCCAAAGTGATTGTACAAGTTTGCATTCCAACCAGAAATGGAGGCATGTTCCCTTTTCTCCATATCCTTGCCAATATGTGCTGTCACTTGAGTTTTTTTTTTTTTTTTTTTTTTTTTTTTTTTATCTTAGCCATTCTGACAGGTGTAGAATGGAGCCTGAAAGTTGTTTTGATTTGAACTTCCCTGATTACCAAGGATGTTCACCATTTCTTTAAGTGTTTCTTGGCCATTTCATATTCCTCTGTTGAAAATTCTGTGTAGTTCTGTACTCCATTTTTAATTGGGTTATTTGATTTGGTGGTGTTTAATTTCTTGGGTTCTTTATATATGTTGGATATTAGGCCTTTGTCAGATGTAGGGTTGGTGAAGATCTCTTCCCAGTCTGTGGGCTGTCATTTTGTTCTGTTGACAGTGTCCTTTGCCTTACAAAAGCTTTTCAGTTTCGATGAGGTCCCATTTAATAAATGCAAACCTATCAGAATTAAATCTGACTTCTCAACAGAGACTATGAAATCCAGAAGGGCCTACACAAATGTCATTCAAACACTAATAGACCACAGATGCCAACACAGAGTACTCAACAAAACTTTCAATCAACACAGGTGGAGAAAACAAGATGTTCCAAGACAAAAAAAAAAAAAGTTTGAATAGTACCTCACCACAAATCCTGCCCTATAGAAGGAAAATCTCAACACAAGGAAGCTAACTACATCCAGAAAAACACAGGAAATAAATGACTACACATCCACAAAACAGAAAGAAAAGTAACACACACATACTCTGCCACTATCAACAGAAATAAATAGGAGCTAACAACCACTGGTCATTAATATCATTCAATATCAATGGCTTCAACTACCCAATAAAAAGACACAAGCTAACAGAGTGGATGCAAAACGGGACACATCATTCTGGTGCCTACAGGAAATACACCTCAGCAATAAAATACCTCAGGGATGGGAAATGGTATTCCAAGAAAGGGACCCAAGAAGCAGCTTGAATTAGCCATTCTAGTATCTAATAAAGTAGAATTTCAATCAAAAATAATCAAAAGAGATGGGGAAAGACACTTCATATTTATCAAAGTTAATCCCTGCTCTCCACATATCTGTGGAAAATGTCCTGTCCATTGGCTAGATCAGAATGGGGGTTCAATGTTTTCTACTTGTATTGCCCTTGGTTAGTGCAGAAGTTTGAGCAGACATCCCTGGGCCCTGATCCACCCATTAAGATGTTCTTCTTGTAACTTTCTTTTTTCTTTTTTTCTTTTTTTTAACATATATATAATTTTTATTTTTTTAAATTTTATTAATTTATTCATATTAAATCTAAATGGTTATCCTCTCCCTTGTATTCTCCCATTCCTCCCTCACTCCCATTTTCCCCTTACTTCCCTCCCCTATGACTGTGATTGAGGGGGACTTCCTCCCCCTGTATATGCTCATAGGGTATCAAGTCTAGATCCTCTTTCCCCATCTCCTGTATTTCTCTTACCTAGAGTCCCAGTAGGATGTCCTCACATCTATTCCAATCTCCTGGTAAGTGAAGACTTTTATGAGGCATGCCTCTTGGGCTAGTGCTCAATCTGCCCCATATTTGATGACCTCCCCTTGGTATGGAGCCCTGGAGGCACTCAGAGAAAGAATAGGCAGGCTACCAAGATGAGACTTGATAGACTGTGACCATAAAGTGGGGGAGGAGATCATCCCCCTTGGTCATGGACCTAGGGGAGGAGAATAGGGTGCAGTGGGAGGGAGGGAGGAATGGGAGGATACAAGTGATGGGATAACAATTGAGTTGTAATCTGAATAAATAAATTAAAGAAAAAAAATAAAAATAAAAGCTTGCCTTGCACATTGTGATCTCCATTGAGTGTGTGGATCTTGACTCTCACACTACAATAATTTATGCATAAGCAAAAATGAAGGCCATAGAGTCAAATGCCATACCTAATATTTCACAGTTGACATTACCAGACTGGAATGCTTGGTGTTCACAAATCATGATCTTCCAAAGTGTATGTGACATTGTAAGTCTTGAAGACTAAGTTCAAATTTTTTATTGTAGTTTTCTTAAAATTTTCATCATAAATGCACGCCAAACTGCTAGTTTCTGCATTTGTTAATTATATAATTTGGTATTTTCTTTTATTCTGTCACAGTTGTATATTACATTATATTTTAGCTGTAAATCCCTGGCATGTGGTATATAATCTTACTGATATACTATTAAATTATTGCTGTTATTATTTTATTGTGGAATTCTGTATTCATGCTCTTCAGAGGTATGCTAAAAACTGATACTCATTTGTATTTAAGAAATAAAGCTCTTTTTGTGTTACAATTAATCTTTCATCGCAAATCATGTGTATGCAAATATTTGATTAGGTCACTATATCTTTTTACTATTCAGTATCATGGATTGTATTTACTTCCTAAGAGAATCTTAACTGATGAGTTTTTGACTCCATGTTTGCTGGCAAGTATGAAAACCAATATGTTTCTATCCTGTTATGAAACACAAGTTGAGGTGCTGAATTAGTTTTATAACTGATGGTTTTATCTCATACATCTTCACTGTCCTAATACTTGGTCACACAGGACCTGCATTCTGTGAAATATTATTTATCTACCTTGTCATTTCTAGCCTTCACTTTATTCGTGCTTCATTCTTCATCTTATCGCCAGTCAAGCTAGTTTTAGTCACAAGACCAAGAGGGCATTGCAATGTGATGTCTAAATGGCGCAATTTGAAAATCTGATAGAAATGGGTAGCAACAGACCAGAGGCAGAATCTGCCTACAAAACAGGTATCTAATTACATGCTTATAAGAGCCCACCTGTTGAGAAATTTCTTTCTCTATCAGTCAGCCAAGAGTCAGTATTGACAGGCTTGCCTTGAGCAAGGCAGCTCCTGTGTCAGGGGAGTCCCAACTTGGTAAGGAAGAGATGCAGTGAGGCTGTGTGAAATGAAGTCACTCTCATGAGGCTCGAGGTCTGTGGAAGTCAAAGCTCTAGGCTGAGCTTTAGTCTGAAATGCATGTCACAAGCAATGGCATGTATTCTCACAGAATGTCATCAGGCACTAAAATTCTCTGTACTTATGTGACTGGCCTGGACATTTATCCCCACAGAGGTCTGAATAGTTCTCAAAAGTATCTCACCATACTTTGTAGAACAATTTGGTATGAAAGAAAGTACTTAGTATTGAATTAAAAGGCAAGAACCAAAATTTCCAATGACATACTATTCACTGTGATAGTTAGGTACATGCTCACATTACATTCAAGCAAGTAGAGCTGATCTGTGTTTAGTGACACTATAATTTAAACAGTGGGTTATATCACTCCAAATGTAAAACTCATGCTGAGGAGACCAATTTATAATAGGATTATAAATCTTCCCAGCATTGTTTGTCACATAAACATTGATGTACCTTCTTCAAATCATGCTCATCTCATTCAAAGCAGCATTGATGGAAATAATTCATCTGCAGTGCAGTCATGAGCCATTCCAGACCCTACTCCACATATGGCTACTGAACAAATACTCATCCTTACGCTGATACTAGAAGATTAATAGACCTAATATTTATTTCTAGTTACATGAAAAGCTTGGCAAATGGATTGTTTCAATATGTTACCACAGTGTAAGGGACAGAACATGGTAGTTCTCTGTATTGGTAAAGCGTTGGGCCAAGAGAAGCTGTAATGGGTCAAGATAGTGCATCCTGTTGTACAGATTATGGTAAACAGTTTAACAGAAGAGGTTGGTTAAGACTTAGCCTTGTCTTCTGGGTAGCTGTACAGTGAGTTCATTAGCACGGCACTCGCTATGTACATGTTTAAAGCTACACATCAGTGTAACTACTTAGAATCCCTCTCATCAAATAATTAAGGTACAGTTTCTTCCCACATGGATGAAGAAACAAATGAGGCTAATACTGAGCCTCCAGTATACCCATTGTCCACAGAGTTTTATGAGACTCTTTGCATCTGACAAAGGTCATTTCTTAATTCTCACTAGAAAGGATGCATTCTGCAAGGGCTGGCTTGCCTTTCTTGCTGCAAGGCCTCCTCTTACATTTCTATTTAACAACACAAATCCTGTACAATCTCATGTTAGAGCAATGGATAGCTTGTGAGTACAGAGACTTCTAATAAAAACTGAGACTCTTTCTTTCACACGCTAGCTAGAGGACCTTAGGTAATTGGATTAGTAGGACAATCAGTTCAGATATCACAATGACAGTAACATCACTGAAAATGAGGAACTGAGCACTGGGGATATGGTTCAGCTGGCAGAGTGCTTTTCTCCCCATGCTTTGATTATAATGTTATAACTTCACAAGAGAAGCGATTAGGTTCAGTGTTGTCCAGTCTAGCTAGACAGCACGGATAGTGTGACACAGGGATACTCCTGACTCTGCCATCCAGCACTGGATTACTGGAACTTGCTACTGGGCCAGTCTTTATGTAGGTGGGTGCTTGGGATCCGAACCTAGGGCCACATGCTTGTGTACAAACACTTTATTCACTGAGCCATTACCCTAGTCCCTAGTGCACATTCTCTAAATAACGAATTTATATTGTTTTAGATATCTGTTTCCACATGAGCTGCCAACAGGCATCTGTACATCCTTAATGACCCAACTAGAAAATAAGTATGCTTTCAGATTTTGCAGGAAAGAATAGTTATTAAACTGTGATAAACTACTACCAAAATCAGAACAGAGAGAAAAATTAGAGCCTCATTATATATATAAAGCTCAAGCCAAGGAAAAAGCTAACTGTAAGAAAGGCAACTTTTAATGGAAAAGTTGCACAAATTTTATATTGGATTATGCTTGCTAAGAAAATGTATCTGTAGTGTCTTTTGAAAACCTGAGAAAATTTTTATATCATCATATATTGTTTGATTTTGTAGGAATAGCTTGCAATCAATATCTATGTCACTGTCTGAAATACTCAGTTTCTTCAAAGGGTTATTTATGTTGGATCCCATTCAAGGAAACTTTTCAGTTTTAATTACAACAGTTGCTTTTTCATCAGGTCAGAAGAGGGTGAACTTAATAGTGAGAACCAAGTTGCTGAGTTGCTGTCATGCCTTAATTAAAAGTTCAAGTTAGAATCTCTTCACTAATAGTCCTGACCATTCTCTAAAACTAAGATTTCCAATTGCAGAAATTATTTAATCTTAACATGGTATGAAATTGAGGAAAAAAATCTAAAACATAAAATGAATGACTACATAGAAAACATAATATTCTCAAATAAACAGAAATTATAATAGTCTAGGTTCATTTTATAATCAGAAATGTTCAGTGGTAATGTGAAGAAATATTTTATGATGCAGTACAAGAACTATTTAAGGAAAATTAAATGATATGACTAGAATTATAAATCACTCAAGATTAAGAATAATTCATTTTATTGAAAAATAAGTTTCTCATCTTCAAAATAGACAAGAGATAATATTTAATAAAGCTAAAATTTCCTTACACGGAGCTTTTAAACCATAGTACATCTGCTGATAAGTAGACATTTCCTCTTCAATAATAATTATTTGAGTTGAAGTCCAAATATAGAAATGATCATTAACTCCTTCCAGAATGAGATAAAAATCTGAAAATATTTACTAATTGTAAATTAGAAAATTGAAGACTATGTCATTATTTATGAGTTGTAAACTCTCACCCCCCTTTTAACTTCTCTTTTGTGAAAGAGGTTTCTCAAAGATATACTCTTAAGATTATCAGTGGAAAAATGAATATATAAACAATATATATCAATAAGACAAAATATATACACATGCACATATATACACATATATTTATTTATATAAATATAATTATTTATATAAATATAAATAAATTATATAAATAAATATACTTATATAAATATATAAATATATATATTGTTCTTTTATTTGAAGTAATATATAGATGGATAACAGATTTTACACGGTTTGAGTTTATAAACCTTCGGGGTGTTTCTTCCTATCAACTAGCAATTCATTATCTCTCAGTTCCAAACCAAACATTTTTACATGGTTTTATGGTATGGTAGCTATGTCTTACAAAGTATCTAATTACAACTTGGCACAATACTAAAATCTTGCAGTATTACAAAAACTAAAACAGACATTAAATGTGTATCCAAAAGCTAATAGGCTCAACACACTCCATAATTGCAATGAACATGATCTAACACAAATTGTAAACTTATGTAAAGCATGACTTTAAATTTCTAGTTTTGTTTTGTAACTCAATTGTGTAATTTGCACATGTGAGCAATAACATGGTGTCACAAGGGCAAAAGGCTACAGAGGATGGGAGGCTTTTTCTAGGCTTCATGACTAGGGATTTTCAGAGTTCCCAAAATGTGCAACCCCAGCCAGATTTTTCTTATCCATCCAAGGTATCTCCTTCTCGAGGAATGCTAAATATAACCAAAGGGGAGCAAATGAGATCCTGGTGAATGTGTATTGTTGGCATGAACATGACCATGTCAAGGAGAGAGCAGTCTCAGTCAGACCCATGGGAGTGGCAACACCTCCCATTGGTCCAAGTATGGATGATGACAGTGTGAATACAAAGTATCAAGTAAGATTTCTCTTTCTAGATAAGGCAGCCTAAGACTACAGCCCCTAAAATACTACAGAGATACGCTAACTCACCTCCTTGTTAAGCTGTATATTGAGGTGGTCTGATTAATTAAGTAAGTCTAGCCAACTCCACGACAGGCTTCAGATTCTTGTTAGTTCAGAAAAGGACAGAGGCTCCATTCCTCAGAAATGAGCTCAGCAGTCACTAGAAATACTGCAGAAACATGGGCAGCCAACCAGAAATGCCTTAGCCACCTGGCCGGAGAAAGATAAGTTTGTTTAATGTTGGTGTATTGCTAATCTGATTGCTGATGGAAGATTTACTCCTTGTCTGGAAATCTGTTGTCTTAGATTGACTCATGACCACTGATTAAATTTGCCCACTTTTTTTTTTTTTTTTTTTTAGTTTAAATGTTCCAATCATGTTGAAGATTACCTAATCCCCCTTGGAATGCCCCAAGATATATTTAAAAAGAGCTGCAAGCTCACCTTGGGGTCACTATTGTGCCTAAGTGGGGACCTCAGCATGCTGGATTTCTGCAGAATAAATGCTCTTTGTTGAGTGCATACTGTTTGAATCTGGGGACTTTTCTTCAGCGCATTCAGAACCCCAACAATATAGTAAGCCCACCACCTCAGTCAGCTCTATATAACATACTTAGTGAACCTCCAGGCTGCTGCTGTGCCTCCATCAGATCTTATGGCCCACCAGATGCCAGCTTTTCCGTATGTGTATTTGGTTTTTTTTGTTTTTTAATTTCCTATCGAGGAGACACTGGGCCTTAGACAAAATGTCTCTGCTGAGGTGAGTTCACCTCAGGCTTGGTGTGGTAGAAACTATCTTCCTAACATGTCTTTCTCAAGTGCCTCATGTTTTGTTCAAATAAATGTCATAGTGATAATTATATTTTTTTAAAATCCCCTTTTTCAAATTACTGAGGTGATATGTGAGTGAACCCTGAATCATTCCCCCAAATTTCTTCTTCCCTTTTTTGAAAAAGCTGTATTTATTTCCCTTGGCAGAGGTTGAATTAAATTATTGATAATCATATTGACTGAAATAGAATTTGATACTTTTATTTCTCAACAGCTTTTTATAAATTATTGTCATAGAAATTGCATATCTTTACAGAGTTATAAAAAATAATTATGTCTTTTTTTTTCCGAGAGATGCTAATTACAGTCCTGGTAAAAATAGGAGTCAAGCAGTTAAGTTTCTCCCCGTAGATTATCCCTTCTGTCTCCTCACAGGGTTAACATTCCAGAAAAAGATAATATATATATCTGGGTGCTATATATTAAAAATAAAGTTAAGAATCTAATTTTAATATTCCTTCTTAATGAGTAATAGTTCCTGCATATCTTCCATTTTACATTTCTTATATTTCACATGGCTTTGCCTTTGCAATGATCCATTAAATTGTTTCTTTAAAGATATATCCTTGTGTGCATTTTGGGCCCAAAATCCCTAGCTGAGCTTGGCAGACGGTTCAGGCCCTGAGAATCTAGCTGAGTTCTGCCCGTGGTTTGGTCCCAGTGCTCCTGGCTGGACTTGGCAGGGAACACAGAAGGCTGTGGATACCTTGGCCTGACCCAATGCTCATTCAGAGACCCAGAAGAATTGCAGGATCCACAACAGAGGGGGACTGAGGATCACTGGCTGTGAGAGACCAGAACAACAGGGCTAACCTCCTAACATCCACCCCAGTGAAGCTTTGAGCTCGCAGCCTAGGGAAATCGTAAGAAAACAAGTGAATCTATCGTCAGACACCCTCCATTCAACTCTGGAAGCTACCCAACAAAAACAAAGATGGCAAGATGTCTAAAGGACAACGAAAAAGCATACGCAAAAAACCCCAAAACAACATGGAGTCTCCAGTTTCCAGCTATCCCAAAGAAAACCACCCAGAGAACTCAAATACAACGGAAATACAAGAAAATGACCTCAAATCCTTAGTAATGAGGATGATAATGGAGGAAACAAATAAAATTCGTAATCAAATGCAGGAAGACGCAGACAAACAGGTGAGAGACATAAAAGAAGCACATAGAGTGGAACTGGAAAAGTTGCAGGAAAATGCAAACAACCAGATGAAAGAAATAAGTAAAACGGTTCAAGCTCTGAAGACCTATAAAGAGGCAATGGAAGAAACTCAGGAATATACAAAAAATCAGATGAAAGAAATCAAAAAATCAGTTCAAGATCTGAAAATGAAAATGGATTCAATGATAAACACACAGACAGAAGAAAAACGAGAACGTGAGACCTCAGAGAAGAAGGCGAGCAACACAGAGGTGAGCTTTTCTAACAGAATCCAAGAGATGGAAGAACGAATCTCAGGCCTAGAAGATACAATCACAGATATTGAATCCACCATTAAAGAAAATGCCAAATCTGGAAAACTCCTGACACAAAACATCCAAGAAATTTAGGACACCATGAAAAGAAGAAATTTGCGGATAATAGGCATTGAAGAAAGAGAAGACATCAGACTCCAGGGCCCAGAAACTATTCTCAACAAAATCATAGAAGAAAATTTCCCCAATCTAAAGAAAGAGATGCCTATAAACATACAAGAGGCCTACAGAACACCAAATAGAATTGACCAGAAAAGAAAAACTGCCCGCCACATAATAATCAAAACACAAAACATGCAGAACAAAGAAAAAATATTAAAAGCTGCAAGGGAAAAGGGCCAAATAACATTTAATGGTAAACCTATCAGAATTACACCTGACTTCTCAGCAGAGACCATAAAAGCCAGAAGGGCCTGGACAGAGATCCTGCAAACCCTAAGAGAACACAGATGCCAGGCCAGACTACTTTACCCAGCAAAATTGTCAATAACCATTGATGGAGAAAACAAAATATTCCATGACAAAAACAAATTCAAACAGTACCTATCCACAAACCCAGCTTTACAGAAGGTACTAGAAGGAAAACTCCATCCCAAAGGGTCAAGCTACAACCAAAACTACCCAGGAAATAGATAACTATCCCATGGCAAAAACACAACTACACAAATGCTCGACTGGAAACAACATCAAAATTAAGACTCTTAACAGTCACTGGTCATTAAAATCTCTCAACATCAATGGCCTCAATTCTCCAATAAAAAGACACAGACTAACCGAATGGGTACATAAACAAGATCCAACATTCTTCTGCATCCAAGAAACACATCTCACCCATAATGAGAGGCATTACCTCAGGGTAAAAGGTTGGAAAAAAATATTCCAAGCAAATGGTCACAAGAAGCAAGCAGGCGTAGCCATTTTAGTATCGAACAAAATAGATTTTCAACCAAAATTAATCAAAAGGGATGAGGAAGGACACTTCATACTCATCAAAGGTAAAGTCAACCAAGATGACATCACAATTCTGAACATCTATGCTCCCAATACAAGGGCACCCACATTTGTAAAAGATCTCCTAAAAAAGCTTAAACCACACATTGATCCCCACACAATAATAGTGGGAGACTTCAACACCCCACTCTCACTGAAGGATAAGTCATTGAAACAGAAACTAAGCCGAGAAATAACATCATTAACCAATGCCATGGGTCAAATGGATCTAACAGATATCTATAGAACCTTTCACCCAAACAAGAAAGAATACACCTTCTTCTCTGCACCCCATGGAACCTTCTCCAAAATTGATCACATCGTAGGTCACAAAGCAAGCCTCAACAGATACAAGAGGATTGAAATAATACCTTGTATCCTATCAGATCACCATGCTCTTAGGCTGCAATTCAACAACAACAGAAATAACAAAAAGCCTACACGTACGTGGAAACTAAACAACTCTCTGCTAAATAACACCTGGGTCAGGGAAGAAATAAAGAAAGAAATCAAGGAGTTTCTGAAATTCAATGAAAATGAAGAAACAACATACCCAAATTTGTGGGATACATTGAAAGCAGTGCTAAGAGGAAAATTCATAGCACTAAGTGCCTTTAAAAAGAAATTGGAATCATCGCACATAAGCAGCTTAACAACACAACTGGAAGCCCTAGAAAAAAAAGAAGGAGAAACACCAAAGAGGAGTAGATGTCTGGAAATAATCAAACTCAGGGCTGAAATTAACAAATTAGAAACTAAGAAAACAGTCCAAAGAATCAACAAAACCAAAAGCTGGTTCTTTGAGAAAATCAACAAGATAGACAGACCATTAACCAAACTAACTAAAAGGCAGAGAGACAGTATTGAAATCAACAAAATCAGAAATGAGAAGGGAGACATAACAACAGACACTGAAGAAATTCAAAGAATCATAAGATCCTACTTTGAAGGCATATACGCCACAAAATTTGAAAATCTAAGGGAGATGGACGATTTTCTTGAACAATTTCACTTGCCAAAGTTGAATGAAGAACAGGTAAACAAGCTAAATAGTCCCATTTCCCCTACAGAAATAGAAGCAATCATCGATGGTCTCCCAACCAAAAAAAGCCCAGGGCCAGATGGTTTCAGTGCAGAATTCTACCAGACCTTTAAGGGCGAGCTAATACCGTTACTCTTCAAGCTACTCCAAAAGATAGAAATGGATGGAAAATTACCAAATTCATTCTATGAGGCCATAGTCTCATTGATACCTAAACCTCACAAAGACTCAACAAAGAAAGAGAATTTCAGACCAATTTCTCTTATGAACATGGATGCAAAAATACTAAATAAAATACTTGCAAAACGAATACAGGAGCACATCAAAGATATCCTTCATCATGACCAAGTAGGCTTCATTCCAGGCATGCAGGGATGGTTTAATATACGGAAATCCATCAATGTAATCCACCATATAAACAAACTGAAAATAAAAAAACCACATGATCATCTCCTTGGATGCAGAGAAAGCATTTGATAAAATTCAACACCCATTCATGTTTAAAGTTTTAGAGAGATCGGGGATACAAGGCACTTTCCTCAACATAATAAAGGCTATATACAGCAAGCCAATAGCCAAAATCAAAGTAAATGGTGAGATACTCAAGGAAATTCCTCTAAAATCGGGAACAAGGCAAGGCTGCCCACTCTCTCCATACCTCTTCAATATAGTACTCGAAGTTCTAGCTAGAGCAATAAGACAACAAAAGGAGATCAAGGGTATCCAAATGGGAAAGGAGGAAGTCAAATTATCCCTCTTTGCAGATGATATGATAGTGTACATAAGTGACCCTCAAAACTCCACCAGAGAACTCCTAAAGCTGATAAACACCTTCAGCAAATTGGCTGGATACAAAATTAACTCAAAAAGTCTGTAGCCTTCCTATACACAAATGACAAGCTTGCAGAGGAAGAAATTAGGAAAACCACACCCTTCACATTAGCCACAAGCAATATAAAATATCTAGGAGTTACCCTAACTAAGCAAGTGAAGGACTTGTTTGAAAACAATTTCAAAACTCTGAAGAAAGAGATTGAAGATGACCTGAGAAGATGGCATGATCTTCCTTGCTCATGGATCGGGAGAATTAACATAGTAAAAATGGCCATCCTACCAAAAGCAATCTACAGATTCAATGCAATCCCTATCAAAATAACTACACAATTTTTTAAAGACATTGAAAGTTCAATTCTGAACTTCATATGGAAAAACAAAAAACCCAGAATAGCTAAAACAATCTTGTACAATAAAAGGTGCTCCGGAGGAATCTCCATACCTGAGCTCAAACTGTACTATAAAGCAATAGTAATTAAAACAGCATGGTACTGGCACAGCAACAGGCTGGTTGATCAGTGGAATCGAATCGAAGACCCAGATATGAATCCACACACATATGGTCACTTGATTTTTGACAAAGAAGCCAAATCCATTCAATGGAAAAAGGATAGCATCTTCAACAAATGGTGCTGGTCTAACTGGAGGTCTATGTGTAAAAAAATGAAACTGGACCCATATTTGTCACCTTGCACAAAACTCAAATCCAAGTGGATTAAAGACCTCAACATAAAACCAGAGACACTAAGCCACTTAGAAGAAAAAGTGGGAAAGAGCCTGGAACATATTGGCACAGGAGACAACTTCCTGAACAGAACACCAACGGCCCAGGCCTTAATGTCAACCATTAATAAATGGGACCTCATGAGGCTGAGAAGCTTCTGTAAGGCAGGAGACAATGTCAAGAGAACAAAGCGACAGCCTACAGACTGGGAAAAAATCTTCACCAACCCTACATCTGACAAAGGTCTAATATCCAAAATATATAAAGAACTCAAGAAATTAAACACCACCAAACTGAATAACCCAATTGAGAAATGGGGCTTGGAACTAAACAGAGAATTCTCAACAGAGGAGTATCAAATGGCTGAGAAACACTTACAGAAATGCTCAACCTCCTTAGTCATCAGGGAAATGCAAATCAAAACAACTCTGAGATTCCATCTTACACCCATCAGAATGGCTAAGATCAAAAATTCAAGCGACACCACATGCTGGCGAGGTTGTGGAGAGAGAGGAACACTCCTTCATTGCTGGTGGGAATGCAAACTAGTACAGCCACTTTGGAAATCTATCTGGTGCTATCTCAGAAAAATGGGAATAGGGCTTCCTCAAGACCCAGCTATTCCACTCCTTGGAATATACCCAGAAGATGCTCCAGCACACAACGAGAAAATTTGCTCAACCATGTTCATAGCAGCCTTATTCATAATAGCCAGAACATGGAAACAGCCTAAGTGTCCCTCAGTAGAAGAGTGGATAAAGAAACTGTGGTACATATACACTATGGAATACTACTCAGCTATTAAAAACCAGGAATTCCCGAAATTTGTGGATAAATGGATTGAGCTAGAAATGATCATAATGAGTGAGTTAACCCAGAAGCAGAAAGAATCAAATGGTATATACTCACTTATATCTGCATACTAGCCCAAGGGGCATGTCCCACAAAAGCCTTCACTTACCAGGAAACTGGGACAGAGGGGAAGGCATCCTATTGGGACTCTAAATGAGAGACGCATGGGAGAACAGCAAAATAAAAGGATACAGAGGGTCCTAGAAATCTACAAGTAGAACAATATGATAGGCAGATTTGGGCCCAGGGGTCCCGCTCAAACTAAGGCACCAGCCAAAGACAATACAGGAGGTAAACTTTAAACCCCTTCCCAGATCTAGCTAATGGTCAGAATATTCTCCACAGTTGAGTGGAGAGTGTGATACGACTTTCTCACGTACTCTGGTGCCTCACATTTGACCATGTCCCCTGGAGGGGGAGACCTGGTGGCACTCAGAGGAAGGACAGCAAATAGCCAAGAAGAGACTTGATACCCTATGAGAATATATAGGGGGACGTAATCCCCCTCAGGAACAGTCATAGGGGAGGGGAATAATGGGAAAATGGGGGGGGGAGGAATGGGAGGATACAAGGGATGGGATAAACATTGAGATGTAACAAGAATAAATTAATAAAAAAAAAAAACCACACTGAGCAAAACGTTTATGGGAAGAAAAGGAACTTTCCTAAGTCTCCATGGCCAGTGCATCAAGTGTGTACACCACTCACAAAACTGCCAATAGTCCAGCGGAAAATTCCTAAGGTCAGAGAGAGAAGATTGACAGATCCCCCCACAGCCTGTATTCTCATCTCTGGAGAATATTGATATGGTATTTTAAAGAGTAGAGGGACATTAAATATGTTGATATCTAAAAATTTTAAGAATCATGTTTTGTACAAGGTTCTAAAATTAAATATATTGGTTTACAGCAGTGATAGATTTTCCTCATTGGACTGAGGGAGGGAGGGAGGAATTAATAAGAAGATTGTCTGAGAGACACAAGGGTGTGGCTTTGACATAAAGGAGGGGACACTTGGCCCCTGAAACACACACATACACACGCACACACACACACACACACACACACACACACACACACACACACACACACACACACAATAAGTTCTCTGGTAGAGTGTGCAGAAATTTTCATAGCTCTAAGACAGAGATTTCAAACTAGTGAGACTCCAACCAGATTGTCAAAGCTGCCAGATTCTGAACTCAGGTTGCTTTAAGCTATAATTTTTTATAAATTTATTTACAAGTCAACTATAATATAATGCTGTATGGGTGTGATTAAACTCCTTTTTGTACTAAGGATTTGACACATGGAGCAGAAAATTTAAATAACATAAGAAACCATAACTTGCTAAAACAGCACAGCAAAGATGCCCATCCCTTTTAGAAAAAGCAGGGAAAGTCACTGTCATGTTCCTGAAAGCTACATTTAGTGACTAAGGATTTCTAGTCTTTCTAGTCTACATCTTACTGTTCTGATTGGCAAACATGTTAGGATAGAAATAAATATGTATTTCCCCTTGTCATTAGATTATAACATTTAGCTACATTGACAACACGGGATCTAATACATTTAAGGATTTTCTGCTGAGCCAATGCTCTAAGCAAGGCAAAAGAAAAATATTCTGTTCATTATTGCTTCTGACGAGAGGGAGCTGTATCAATAGGCTCAAAATTGGGATGAAGAAAGCATGGGAATTGATGGGGGGGTGCAGATAAAAGGAGGAGAGAAATCTAGAAAGTGTTCATAAGAAGCATCTCTACATTCACAGTTTATTTGTATGACCTGTAAGTTTGGAAAGTCATATTATGTAGGCAAATATTTTTTGTTTCTGGCTTCTATATTTATTTTCAACTTGCTTTTTAAAGACAAATGTCGTTACTACAAATATTAATTTCAATATTTTCCAAATGCCTTTAGTTACAGTTCTGACATACCATTCTGATTATCATGCAAGATACCTTATGTCATTTAGTACATAATTTGTTCAATGCAAAGACTGTTTATAGGAATAGTTATAAAAAATAATCTTAAGAATTAAAAATGCAGCCAGGCAGTAGTGGCTCATGCCTTTAATCGCAGTACTCGGGAGGCAGATTCTGGCTTCTATATTTATTTTCAACTTGCTTTTTAAAGACAAATGTCGTTACTACAAATATCAATTTCAATATTTTCCAAATGCCTTTAGTTACAGTTCTGACATACCATTCTGATTATCATGCAAGATGCCTTATGTCATTTAGTACATAATGTGTTCAATGCAAAGACTGTTTATAGGAATAGTTATAAAAAATAATCTTAAGAATTAAAAATGCAGCCAGGCAGTAGTGGCTCATGCCTTTAATCACAGTACTCGGGAGGCAGACACAGGCAGATCACTATACAGAGAAACTGTCTCAAAAGAAAAAAAAATTTTAAATGCCTTTCATAGCTTTTCAATTCAAGTGTAATAATATGTATTACAAATATAACTATAAATGTAGTGGTACTTTAATATTCAAGTTATCATGATAGAACTTAATTGTGAATAACAACATTTTTCCAGTGCACATATTATAAAATAAATGATTAAAAGTATCTATGCTTTGAAGCGTGACCAAGCTGTGACTATTGAAAAGCATTTGGGATTTTCTGCTGAACAAACTATTATGGTTTGGATGTCCATGAAGAAATGAGTTGGAAAACTATATTATATAGGAAAATGAAGCCATCTGTCACTAAATATCTTGAGGACTCCATATTTCCAAGGAAAGAAGAGACATTCCTTTAGTCTCTGTAGGAAATTTGATTACATAGACAGAAACTCCCCCTACTTCAACATATATGTACTAAGAATTATGATTTTCAGAGTATCACATAAGTAGAATATCTATCTGCTTCCATTAGTGTCATAGTCCAGTATACAAGACAAATATCAAAATTAGTAATTGCAAACAGTTTAAAATTTTCATGCTAGCATTCCTGGAGTTCCAAGATGGCTGCACTTATAATACAATGTATCTGATCTACTGCACAGAGACCAGGGACATGACAGGAGCCACAGACTTCCACGACTAGAGAACACTAGGTGAGTGGGAACCCACACAGTGCAGACCACAGGCTG
The DNA here is from genome assembly GCF_903995435.1 of Acomys russatus. Taxonomy (NCBI): domain Eukaryota; kingdom Metazoa; phylum Chordata; class Mammalia; order Rodentia; family Muridae; genus Acomys; species Acomys russatus. Next base: position 11,293,072 of record NC_067143.1, read on the forward strand.
CCCTGGCCCCAGGTCAAGCAACAGCCCACGGAGGTTCAGAACCCACCTCTTCATGCTGGAACGGAACCTATAAAGCCTTATAGAGCTCGAACTCAGTGTGTGGGACAGTGGAACACTGGAGCTCCTAGCCTGGGGAAGTCTCAGGGAAATGGATGAATCTTTCCTGGGACCCCCCACCTGCCCCACTGTCCCAGGCCAGCCTGCAGAGGGCCCGGGGACATGTGGAAGCCCAGGCAGCTGGGCCCACCTAGCCTAGCCAGAGCATGGAATGGGTCCAAATCGGAACTTGATGTAGTGGACCAAGACCAAGATCAATTCTCAACTTCATATGGAAAAACAAAAATCTCAGATTAGCTAAAGAATCCTACGCAATAAAAGATCCTCCAGAGAAATCTCCATTTCTGATCTCAAGCTGCACTGTAGAGCAACAGTAAATTAAAACAGCATTGTACTGGCACAGCAGTAGGCTGGTTGATCAAAGGAATCTACACACATATGGTCACTTGATTTTTAACAAAGAAGCCAAATCTATTCAATGGAGAAAGGATAGCATCTTCAACAAATGGTGCTGGTCTAATTGAATGCCAACACGTAGAAAAATACAATTAGACCCATATTTGTCACCATGCACAAAACCCAAGTCCAAGTGGATTAAATATTTCAACATAAAAACAGAGACACTAAATCAGTTAGAAGAAAAAGTGGGGAAGAGCCTGGAACACATTGGCACAGGAGACAACTTCCTGAACAGAACACCAACAGTCCAGGCCCTAAGGTCAACAATTAATAAATGGGACCTCATGAGGCTGAGAAGTTTCTATAAGGCAGGAGACACTGTCAACAAACAAAGCGACAGCCTACAGACTGGGAAAAGGTCTTCAGCAACCCTACATCTGACAAAGGTCTTATTTTCAATATATATATATTGAATATATATATATATATATATATATATATATATATATATATATATATATATTGAATATATATATATATATATAAACACCACCAAACCAAATTACCCAATTTAGAAGTGGGGCTCAGAATTAAACAGAATTTCAACAGAGGAATATCAAGTGTCTGAGAAACACTTAAATGATCAATGTATTTAGTCATCAGAGAAATGTAAATCAAAATGACTCTGTGTTTCCTCTTATACCCATCAGAATGGCTAAGATAAAAAATTCAAGTGACACCACATGCTGGCAAGGACGTGGAGAAAGAGGAACACTCCTTCATTGCTGGTGGGAATGCGAACTTGTACAACCACTTTGGAAATCTATCTGGTGCTTTCTCAGAAAACTGGGAATAGGGCTTCCTCATTCGACTCATTGGAATATACCCAGTAAATGCTCTACCACACAACAAGGATGCTCAACCATGTTCATAGCTGCCTTATTCATAATATCCAGGATCTAGAAATAGCCTAAATTTCCCCCAGTTGAAGACTGGATAAAGAAACTGTGGTACATTTGGAATACTACTCAGCTATAAAAAAAAAAAAAAAAAAAAAAAAAAAAAAAAAAAAAAAAAAAAAAGGAAATCCTGAAATTTGTGGACAAATGGATGGAACTAGAAATGATCATACTGAGTGAGTTAACTAAGAAGCAGAAAGACTCACATGGTATATACTCACTTATAATTGGGCACTAGCCCAAAAAGCATGTCCCATAAAAGTCTTCACTTACCAGGAGATTGGGATAGTTGTGAGGCTTTCCTACTAGAACTCTAGGTAAGAAAAATATAGGAGATAGGGAAATAGAAGGATCCAGAGGGTCTTAGAAACCTATAAGAAGAACATCGTAATGGGTGGATCAGGGCCCAGGAGGGTCTGCTCAAACTATTGTACTAACCAAGGACAATACAGTTAGTAAACATTGAACCCCTACTCTGATCTAGCCAATGGACAGGACATTCTCCACAGTTATGTGAAGAGTGGGGACTAACTCTAACATGAACTCTGGTGCCCCATATTTGACAACTTCCCCTTGGTGGGGAGGCCTGGTGGCACTCAAAGAAAGAATAAGCAGGATACCAATATGAGACTTGATGTCCTATGACCATAAAGTGGGGGAGGAGGTTTGCCTCGGTCATAGACCTAGGGGAGGAGAATAGGGTGAAAGCAGGAGGGAGGGAGGAATGGGAGGATACAAGTGATGGGATAACAATTGAGTTATAATCTGAATAGATTAATTAAAAACATTTTTTAAAAAGAAAAGAAAAAAAGATTGTCATGCTATTTGTGTACAAAAAATAGGACAAAATGAGAGTTAGAAGCCACCACCAGATTGAAGAGGAAGAAAAAATTCAAAGAAAAAAAAATAAAATGTAAATAACATGCAAAGACTTGGACACAAGCCAGGACTGATAGCAAAGGCTACACATTCTTAGTGTGCACCAATGTTTCCCTTGTACAAATTACCACATTTATCTGATCACTGGGTTTGATGTTAGTGTTTAATCATAATTATTTCATAAGGAAGGTAATGAAATGCAGAAATTGGGAAATTTACCAAAAGTTGAGGTTAGGAAGGGTGACTCAATTATGACAGGTGACAGAGGCTAGCTCCAGAGCATCTTACCACCACTGCTGATCAGGAGAAAAGGACAACTCTGCCAGAGGTGATACAAACAAGGAAGAGGCCTGAAATATTGTGTTGAATAGATAAGGAACTCAGTATAGCTGGCCAGACACTGTATAACAGGAATTGTCAAACAAAGGTTTGATGGAAACACCAGGATTCAGACAACAGGGCTGATATATGGAAGATGAGAGAGAGGGGACCACTTTTCTAACTTTAACTAGAAGGAGATGGCAACCTCAGTCACAAAAAAGCAATGCTGGCACTCCAAGTAGAGTGAAGCTTTATAAAGGAACAGGGAGCTGTCAGATCACTCACTGGCTTTGGGGTGATTAGATTTATTAGAGAACTCTAGAATGGAACAGGGATTTGTACCTTGCTGACCTCTGTAAACACCCACAAAAGAATAGGAAAGCCAATCAATTCTCTGAGTGCTTTTGTCCTCTTGTTGTCTGCCTCAGACAGACAGCTTGTGGGCCTGTTTAGATTTCTCATAACTACAAAGTCAATTATAACATTCACAATCATCAGAAATACATGCAAGTGAGACTTGACCCTTTCTTTCAATTGTTGTGGCACCACGGAACAGCAGAGTCCATTCTGTAGGCGTGATATGTCCCTTCAAACCCCAATTCTGTAAAGTCATTGACTTCTGTCTCCACCCCGAGTATCTGTAAGTTCGCAGACATTTGCCTTCTTCCCCCATCTCCGTTTCCATCTGTTTCATTTTCAGCTGTAGGGTCAATGTGGAGCAAATTGCACTTCTGTAAGACAGTCACTCTGTTTTGTAGACATTATCTCAGCAATAGATGTTTCAGTGGGTGAAATAGTCCAGGGAATAAATTGCTCCTATCTTTAAAGGGTAAGGGGGTTAAGTGATTCATCTTTGTAGCTAAAAGTAGAGGTTCAGCATTCACAACAGGCTCTGTGTATAAATGTCTTCCAGGACGAGACTGTGCTAAAGGCCACTGAAATTTTATCGGGTATGAGTTTTCAGAGATATCATTTACTGTAAGCTAAGAGTTCCAAAATGGGAATACTGAGGATGGTTTACATAAGGAACACAACATAATCTCTTTTGGTAAGCTTTCCTCTAAGACACAATTCCATAAAGAGAAACATAAAATGAGTTTCATTTTTAGTGGATTATCCACACAGGCGTGTTCAGAAATGTCTTCAGTGTTTCACATACTTTATATGGATATTATCCATGCTATAGCAGGCCAGTCTGTAAGAAAGGATTAGGGCAAGTCATTGTCAATTTGTGATAATTTTATAAAGCCCAGATGTGTCTGCTTTATAAATTGACTGACATGAGTCTGTGATTCTGCTTACAGAAGCAGAGTGGTGTGCAAAATAGTGTAAAAGAAATGAAATTTCCACTCCTAGTGAAAGTGTTCTTTGTGAGAGATCACTTCATCATTGTCAAAGGATCATGTCATCATTCTCAAAGCATTCAAATTTCAAATTATTTTCCTATATGCATTAGTGTGTAAGTATGTGTTTTTGTGTGGGACTGTGTATGCATGTTTGGATTCATATGATATGCATACGGTGGTGATATAATAATTACGAGAATCAGTTGCCTCATTACACCATGTCATCAGGCTTTGCAACAAGAGCCTTTGAGTGCTAAAACATTCCAAATCCTCATCAAAGAATGGCTTTGTCTTGTACCTTTGTCTTATACTTTGTCTTTAGAAGCCAGTCTGATTTTTCCCTTACATTTCATGGGTACTTCTTAACCTGTATTATTCAGATTATAGAAGCTATGCAGATTTGTCCTCATTCCTCCTGATCACCTAGTTTGTCACTTGGGCACACTCTCTTCTCTCTGCATTAGCTCCCTCTTCAGGCAATGGATGTCGTGGCATTCAATTTCTCTTCTGTCTTCCAAGGTTTTCAAGAGACAGTCACAGTAATTATTTCCTCAGCAATGAAGATTTTCCTGCCTTTAAAAGGTGTATATTTAATCTATTTTCTCACTCCTGAAAACCTACCTTTCTCCTGGGTTTTATTTCATTTTTCTGTGAACCTCTTATTATTTCACACACCGTACATAGATTTAATTTACTTCACTCTTTGTCCACCTTTCCCACGCAACATGTCCCTTGTCCTGGCAAAGAAATAGCTCTGTATTGTTCTGCTCATCAGACAGAATCTTGAATACAGGTTATACTTTGGTTATGGGTCATCAGCTGAATGAAAGTAAACCATTTTTATGATTAGTAGAGTTGCTGAAATTAAAAAAAAAAAAAGCATGAGATCAGTACTTTGGCAATATCTTCAAGAAAATTTCCCCTCTTATTATAAACCCATAGAAAGTTCTTCACGTATTTCATCCATAAATCAAACTGTTTGAAGCTGTCTATAACTGACTTACTTTGAAGTATGAAAACTTTCACTTTAACCAAGTTATAAAAGAATGAATAATGGACAACAGCTCAAAAAATATTTCACAGGTAAAACATCATTTTGTTACTTATTCTGTGCTTAATTTTTTTCTGCATTTGATTATTCCAATAATGAAATTAAAATCAAAGGTGGCTTATGCTGGCTTCTGTTTAGCCAAACCCTCTGTAACACTGTGACATCCTGCAGATGCAGTCAGGAAACCTGGCTCAGGGGCCTCTTGGCACCCCTGGCCTGGACTCATCCGTTCAATTAGATAGTCATGGAGAGAAACAACTAGCAAGACTTTTTGTTTCTTATAGGAAAAAATATACTAAATGTTTAAAATTTTGTGTTGTTTCATACTTTTTAAAATTAATTTTTAATTCATTTTACATCCCAATTGTAACCCTCTCCCTCCATTTCCCTCCTCCCTCTCCCCTATTCCTCAGAAAAGGGAAGCCACCACCCACTCACCCACCTCCTGCCCATCAAGTTCCATTAGAACTGAACATGTCCTAGTCCCTTGTCATCTGGCCAGGAAATCCCACCAGTGGGTTGTGATAAAAAAAATCAGTCAACAGATTCCACGTCAGAGACAGCCTCACTTGCCTTACTGTGGGACCCACATGAAGACTGAGCTGCCCATCTGATGTATCTGTGTAGGGAGTCTTGGTCCAGTCTATGCAAGGTCTTTGGTTGGTACTTCAGTGTCTGCAAGCCCTTCTGGGCCCTAGTTAGTTGGCTGTTGGGGTTCTTGTGGTATTTCTGTCTTCTGGTGGAACTCCTGTCACTTCCAGGTCATTGTAACCATGCCCCCCACTTTTGTTTCATCCTTTTTAACTGCATCTCTATACAGATCTTTTGAGCATCCATCAAGGAAACCTGAACTCTCTCATATCATTAAAACTAAATTACACATCTAGGAAAGGAAAGAAAACTAAACAGAAAAATAAACTTTTAGTGATAACTTTAACTTGGGAATAGCATACTTTCAAATCAGATAATTTTAAATATACCAGAATGCCGCTGGTATGTATTTTTTTCCAGTAAGCACTTGGTCCTCTTTATCCTATTCAGTTGGCATCTCTCCTTACCCTTTCTGTGACAGTCACACCCAGACGAAGCACAGAGGACCCACCCAGCATGAGAAAAACCACTCATGTAGTAGTTAGTAATAATGTACGGTTTTGGTGCTGCTTCAAATCTCTTCCTCTTATTTAAATTTACTATGAAGCTCTACTCCATCTCCTAGGGCTTTCTCTGTTCCTGTCCCTAGCCTGCTGTGAGTCCTTGCCCCAGCATCTATCTCTGTGGATGGTGGGTCAGTATTTTCTAGGTTCTAGTCTTAGGAGTATATCTCCCTGCCTGCTGTAGGTGCCCAAGGACTTAGTTCCAGTCACCTTGATTATCAGTAGACACCATAGTGTCCCTCATGGTCTGGTATTCGTTCTCTGCTTCTATCTTCCTTTCTGAATATAGTTTTATCCTCCAAATACTTTGTCCAGTCAGAGTCTACTGGCACATGTGCCTGTTGAAGGGGATGGAGTTATGTTTTCTGCTTATGTTCTCAATGTTTGAACTGCAATATTTTATTTTTCGAGGAAGGTTTTTCTCTTTAGTCAAGGATGTCATGGACTCACTTTCTAGACCAGGCTGACCTCAAACTCATAGACATCTGCTTGTCTCTGCCTCTGTCTCCAAGAGTGCTGGGATTACAGGTGTGTGGCATGGCACCTGACTGAACTGCAATATATTAAGGCAACTTCTCAGCTCTGTTCTTAGTGAGAATAAAAGCCAGAGATTACTTCTGACAGTTTCAGAATGCTGCCTTCCACGAGCAACTTGTGCATTAGGTGACTACATTAACTTATCTCCAGGGCAGCACCAATATTTCTTACCAAAGGAGGAGGCATGAACTCTCAGCTCTAGTGAGGCTCAGTACAATACCTGAGCTGTGCCCTGGGTGGTTCATCGTGTCTGCTACTGCTCAGTATGGGTTGGCCTCTCTAATTCTGTCATGCAAGGATGCTGAGACACAGTGCTGCAGTGCATTTTTTGATGCTACACTCAGTTTGGTTGATATCGTCATCTATGATCCCTAAATTTCCTGTTCAAATTATGGAGGGAATTTTTATTAAATGCAGAAAGAACACTGTTAATGGGAGAATACTATGTGCAATGTGGCATGCGCACAGGCGATGTTCCATTAACTGTTCTATGATGAAAGAGTTAAAGATCTTATTTTGGAGATGAAGAACTTGGTTCAGAGGAATTTAGATTAATTAAACTCTAAAGGGGTCAGATGCAAGTACCGCATATAAACTATCAGATCTCAGAACTGCTTGCCTCGTGGATGGGTTTAAGAATTGTTGAAATTTTTAAAAAAAAACTTCAGTGTGTGAGTGTGTGTGTGTGTTTTTAATCCTTTTCATTACTATATATTCCATTGACTACATAAAGCAATGATCATTATGGCTGTGGTTACCCACGTGATGTACTTTGCTCAATTCACTCCTATTGACCTCTTGTTCCCCCAGGCACTTCTGTTTGTCCTCATCTTCTTTCTCTTCTTCTTCTCCTCAAAATCTTCCTTCTCTAATTTCATGCCTTAAAAATATTAAGATTAAATATATATAAAAATCCTGGGATAGTTGTCTTGCACAAAATAGGCAATATTTGTACTCAAGCCTTCAGCATATTTAAATCTGTAAGAAATAGAAAAATCCTCTACATGTTAGTTCAAATTAAGGAAAACATCTCCCCAGAGACCCAGGAGAGTTTCTCTAAGCTAAGCTCTTTCCCTGTAGCGCATGGGCAGCAAGGTAAGGAGCTAAAGGAGTATCATCTGCCCATCCTTAGGAACTTGTCCGGGATGTGACCACATCTTCAGTGTTTTACTTGGGGGTGGGAGTGGGGGGAGGTATGAAAACACAACATTAATTGCTTGAATTAGTGATTGGTTTTGTTTATTTTTAATATGAATTTTACCATTTTTCAAACTGTTGATGTCATAATCTTTTGATGCCATTATGTCATTAACTTTTGATTTTTAGTAAAATATAAACTATACCTTTTCTGTAATGTCTTTAAAATCATCATTCTGAAAGTCTAAACTAAATCAGGTTTATAACATACATTTCTTTTAATAATAAGTATTTGTAAGCATCTGAGAAAATGGTAGCCACATAATAAAAGAGATCTTGCTTTGTGGACATTATTATTATTATTTATTTTTAACAAGCTACGCCTCCCATAAGCAGCAGTCTTGATTACCAAGTGCCTCCTAACCCTGTCTGTAATGAGTTTCAGCTATAATTCTCACTCTCCCTTTAGAAATCATGCAGAGGTCTCTAGGAGCAGAGTGCTTCATTCTTCCTGACAGTCATTTGCACTGCCTAGCAGCAATCAGCTCATAATCAGAGTTATTGATGCTTCTGGATGTTCTCAGTATCAGGAGTCACACAATGTAGGATGAGATGTACCATCATGATTTCTGTCTTTGCCACAGTCTGTGATGTCCAAATGATGTAACAATCAGCATTTCTGCAATGTTATTTTAAGTGATTATAATTTGTCATAATCATGGATGTTATTTACTGAGCACATATTGTGTACTGAATGGAATCTTTATCACATTAACAAACTGAGGATCCTCACAAGCTGTACAGTTAGCACTAGTGTCAGAGTCAAATCACATCTGAGGTTAAAAGGAAGCGTAGGGCAGTGAGCCGTATAATGTACAGGATTGCATTTCCCTCCAGAACTGTAGTATTCAGCTGCTTAAACAGAGAGTAAATCTCCAGTAGATCCCGATGCCAATCACAGGAAACCTCCCTATGAGTTAGCTAAGTGTGCCAAAGAGACTTACAAAATACAGACCATTGCTGTTTATGGCTCTGCTGGAAATATCAAAGTCTGGTACTTGTGGATAGCTTCTGAGCTCTGTATAGAGTGACTGACACCCTATCTCAGCAGGGTCCCCTCTCTACCTGAAACATAGAAACTCTAAGGGGTTTCACAAAGCCAGCAGGGTGACTACAAGCCAAGCCCTTTTCTGATAAGAAATCTGTTTAGTAAGCACCTGGGGAATCCTGGGGATACCCACCTGATACTAATAAGATATCTTGATGTTTTGGCATTCAGCCAATGACCTTTGACTTTGGATCGTCCCTCACCCATAGGATAATTGGGGACTTCTTTTCTCCTCTTATGATAGGAATGTTTTGTTACATGTAGGTTAAGTAGCCCTAGCACATCTAGCTCTAGCGAATCAGACATATTCACCCTCAAAACCACTCTCACTGGGAAGGTCTATAAATGTCTCTGATTCACAGAATAAACTGTCTCTCATGCTCACACCATTCTTCCACTATGACCATCTGAAACTTCATTTATTCTAGGGGAAGAGAGGACACTCCTCCTCTCTAAAAAACTGCTGCTTAATGCCCAAACTCAGGTGCCAACCAAGCAGCTAACTGCCTGTCCACCTCGAGCCTCAAGACAGACCAGGGCTTGAGTGCCTATCAACCTGCCACATGCTGCAAGACCAGTACTGACTGCTGGCAAAGCACCTGCCAGATTGGCATCTTACTGGACCTGCCTTCTGGCCAGTTTCTGGCGTCCACCTTCATCCTCTGTGGAGCTTCGCACAGTTGTTTAACCAAGGGACTGTAACACTTCGGTATTACCACAGGCCTTTGGAAAACACAAGTTTCCACTGTCATCTGATACAGGCAATTTTGTTCTGAAAGAGCTAACTGTAACACCCAGTGGAAAACTCATTTCCATAACCGGTTGGTTGTCTAGCACACAGGCCTCACCCTGAGCACTCTAAGTCAACTTTGAAGGAGAAATTTGACCTTTGACTTCAAAATCCATCTGTTATTATATGGAATCAACCAGAACCTGGATTAGGCAGTAGGTCATAGAACCCAGGCCACTGCAGGGCAATGAATGACATTGTTGAAGCTCTTTGTTTCCTCCCACAAGTTGAAGGTAAGCACCTATTACTGAAGTCATCAGACAGTAGGACACAAAACACAGAGGAACTGAGCTTGAACTGACACATGGCACATGTTGATTCATGCATTTAAATATATTTGGTTTCATTGAAGATGCCACGCATATAAAAAAGTAGAGAAAAGCCCACACCATGTCAGGAAAGAATTTGTATATGACTGGATTTCTCACATATTTGATTACATAAAAACAAGAGTTTCTTACCTCTGCAAATTCTCAATAGCTTTTATCTTTATGCCTTAATAAAAGAAAAGAAGATTAGGGTTTATTTTAACTTACAGTTCCATGGGGGATACAGTGGATCATGGAAGGGAACGGATAGAGGCAGGAATTTGAAGCCTGACTTTTGATCAGGAAGCAGATAGATCACATTGCATTCACATATATGATGCAACAGAGAGAACAGGAAGTAAGTTCAGGCTATAAAATTCAATGCCCACCTCCGCCTTCCTCTATCAAGATCTCATCTTTTAAAGGTCTCTTCCATTATATTAAAAATATATTATTTTCTCATACAATATTTCCTTGCGTCACTTCTGAATCCCTCTACTGCTCCCACTTCCTTTCTCACTCCTTTTTCCTTGGGATATAGATTCAATTCCTTTCCATCTCTCATTAGAAAAACACAGGCTTCAAAGAGATAACAATCAAACATTACAAAATAAATTATAAGATAAAACAAAAACCATCACTTCGAAGTTTGGCAAGGCAATCCAAGAGAAGAAAATGATCCTCAAGAGAAGGCAGTAGAATTACACAGCAGCTAATTTCCATACTCAGACATCCCTTAGCAATACTAGATCAGTGGTCAGCCTCACTTCTAATGGCCGAGTCATCTCTGAGACAAGCTGAAGACTTGAGACAGGGTAGGCTCCAGGAATGGTATGAGAATGACCTTAGCTGAGCCTCCTGGCAGCAGGGGACATGGAGACTGAGGAGACCATCTTCTAGGCAGGACTTATAGTAGTAGGAAGGAAACACCAATCTACCTACAAAACCCTCTGCACACATTTGACCCTGCCTCTAAGATGTAGAGAGATAAAAACTGAGCAGAGTCTAAGGGAAGTACAACAAATGCCTGGCCCAACCTGAGACTCACTCCATGGGAGAGAGCCGATCCTTGAAATCATTACAGATACACTAAAATATTTATAGATAAGAGTCTAGCATACTCATCATTTTGTAGGCCCCACACAAAAGCTGATTGAATCAGATGCTGAGAGTTTTAGCCAAGCGTTAGGCGGAGCTCTGGAAGTCCTGGGGAAGGTTGGGAGTAGAAGGACATGGAGGGTAAAAGAAAGTCCCCTAGGCTCCTGGGGACTTCAGTAGAGGGAAACATCAACCAAAGAGCATGCATGGACTGGAACTAGGTCCCCTACATACATGGAACCAATGGGCAGCTTGATCTTCATGAAGGTCCTCTAGGAAGTTGAGCAAGTACTGTCTGACATGGACTCTGTAGCTGGCTTTTTGATCACTTCTCCTTAACAGAGCTGCCTTGCCTGGTCTATGTGGTTAAGGGTGAGCTGAATCCTGATGCTGCTTGATATGTTGGGGTAGGTTCCTGGAAGGGCTTCTGCTCTCTGAGGAGAAGGGGGCGGAGGATGGGGGAAGATGGTGGAAGGGTAGGACTTAGAGGAGAGGAGGGAGGGGCTACAATGGGGATGTAAAATGAATATATAAATTAAAAATAAAATTAAAAAAATTACTAAACTGAAAGTCATAACACATAAACAGAGGACCTGGTGCAGACCTGTATTGGCCCTGTGCTTGCTGCTTCAGTCTCTGTGAGATGATATGATGTAGGCTCAGTTGGCTGAGGGGGCCTTGTTTTCCTGCTGTGCTCCATTCTCCTTAGCCCTTACACTCTTGCTGCCTTCTCTTCTGAATTGTTCCCTGAGCTCAGAGGAGAGAGATTTGATGGAGACATTCCATTTAGAGAAGTGTGTTCCAAAGTCTCTTTCTTTGCATGATGGCTGGCTGTAGGAGTTGCTTGGACTTTTTTTTTTTTTTTTTCAGACAGAGTTCTCTAGAGGAATCATTAAATTAACTAGGCACCATCCCTTGCTGGCTTTTTTCCCAGCCTGCTCTAATCATGTCTGTGGAAGAGGCAGTAAGCACACCAGAGTTGGATCCTCTTGTCAAATCTGCCCACCTTGAAAGGTAACACAAACCCATTTCTCTGTTGAGGTCATTTTCATTTGTCCCAAAGTTAACTGTGATTATCATTTGCTAGGACTAGACCCACTTAACATTTTAATAGCCCATCAGTGTCCCCTTCAGCAGCCATGAAAATCGATAGGGTGGCATTTCTGAGCCACTGTAAGCTTGTAAGATGAGATTTGTATTAATGAAAGCCAGTATTCCACCTCTGCTAAGATTTCTTTTTGGATTTCCACCCGTGCTCACAGAATGATCCCAAAGGCCTTGAAGAACTCACATGTTGTCGTTTTCCATTGTATTGTCCTTTTTTTTTTTAAACCAGCTGCAGTGTGCACAGTTTTGAAACCACATAGCATCTCAGGAAACTATATCAATACAGCTCTCCAGGCAGATACCGTATTCAGAGACTTAGTCATAAACTCTACAGGGTTATATAAGCTGTGGACGCCTTTGACACTGCAGAAATGTGTGGTTTTATATAATCATGAAACTAAGTAGGGAGAAACAGAGAGGGCATTTGTTGTGAAGGTTAATTTTGCCTGTTCTCTTGATCATGTTGAGAAATATTTGTGAAATTGGTAGGGTACACTGGCCATTTCTGGAAAGCTTCCTATATGTCAGATGTCAGATATGCTCAGAATATGACAGCTTGGGCTCAGACAGACTACAAGAGAGGAAGGAGGAGCCAATAGCTGATGTCTTCTTTCTACTGCCCTGAGGAAAGACATCCTTTTTCACCACAGGCCTAAGGACAATGGGTCTAGGCAGCCATGCAGCAAAATGGTACCGAAAGAAAATAATTCTTCTCCATTTAAATTGTTTCCTTTGTGCATTTGTCAAAGCAGCAACACTGTTAATTGCACAGAAACCATTAAGGACACTTGGTTTGAAATACAAATTTCTCGCCACAATAAGCCCTCCTGAAAAATCCTTGTCAATTTTGAACTGAAAGTGTCATATTTCAAATGGACTAAAATAAGCTGTACAAATCTTATTTTCTTATCATAAATCACATATAAACAATACAATATATAATTGTGCAAGACTCTAGTCGGGAGAGTCTATTCCTGGAAGACCCCAAGTGAGAGATGCAGACTGGATCGATGCAAAATCAAGAGGTTTATTGTTCCAGTACACTGGGGTCTACCCACACATCAGAGTGAGGCGACCCTGAACAGCAAATTCATAGGGTTTTTTTTTTTTTTATAGGTTTTAGACAAAGAAATGAGTTTTACAATATGTGATTGGTTGGCATTTTGGCAGAAAAGCTGCAAGCAGGGAGTTACAAGCCTTGGAGTTTCATGGTTAGGTAATGAGTGGAAGGGCAAGTTGACCTATGGAAAAGATTAGTTGAAGCAGTCACGGGGGCGTTAGGAACTTTGGCCTGGTTCCCCTAATTGGTTGTTGTGATGTGCTAGATAATTTGCTACTCAGCTCGACTAGGAGAGAGTATGTTTGGGCTTTTTCAAGGTGAGCTGGCTGTGTTGTTAGTCTAAACAGTGTATTTCTTTAACTCTTGAGACACTCTGCCCTGGCGGGTGGCTAGGGTTAGTTATCAGTTGTGGCTCCTCTCAGAATTGTTTTACTGGCAGAGAAGGGAAGTGTTAAAATAGTCTGCAGCAGAGGAGATTTACAGACTTTGGCCTTAATGGGGGTCTTTAGGGAGGACTGGGTAGGCCAGCTTCTACATTCCCCCAGACTTTTGCCTTAATGGGCGGTCCTTAAGGAGGAGTTGCTGGTTCCTTCAATTGACTGTCAGTTACTTTGGGTTTTTAGTTGCAAGGCCTGGCACAAATACTGAAACAAAAAGTTTTTTTGGGGGGGGGGTTAGAATTTGTTTATGTCTTATATACCTCATCCTATATGCTTCCACTTATTTCTGTTTCTACTAATCCTGGTCAATGACATCTTTTGCAAATACTGTTTAGGCCATAAGGACAAGGGAAAATGCGCAAATATTTAGTATAGACTCTCCTATTTCAAATGTTTTCAGTTCGTGACTCCAAGATATAGAACATAGGGACACAGAGTGCTGAACGTATTCCCAGATGAACTTTCAAAAAAATATGAGTTTTCAGATTTTTCTCATAAACAGAGAAAGGAGTGAGTTCCAGTGTCCTACTCATATTTATGAAGCCCTTTGATCAAAGGAAATAATATTGGTTAGAAGATTTTAGGAACTAAAAGGTGAACTGAGGTAAGAGAGGTGAAGCCTCCTTCTTTTAAGGCTCATGTAGATTTTTCTCTCTCTCCACTACTGAAAGAACACATTAGAAGTAGGTAATTGCATTCCGTCCAGGAAGAATGCATAAAACCCTACCAGAGCCATACCACACAGGTTCCAGCCTCTTAGGTCAACATTAATTAGCTCTGTCAGGCACAGCAGTGTGAAGCTCTATCCTCAGATCCTCTGGAGAAGCTGAGACAGAGATAACTGAAACACAGGGCTTAAGACAAGCTTGGGAAGCAACGTGAGGCAGGGGCAGCAAACCCAACGGCTGCAAACACAGATTACTGGAACGGTGATCTGTTCATTTTCAGAAACCTTCACAGGTACAGAGAAAACATATCACAGAAAAGAGGACACATCTGAGGCCTTGAGAAAAGCATAAACATCATAAAACACATACTGTAGGTGGAGAACTGGTAAACAGTGGATGAAATGGCTAAACATTTTCCCATATTTCCAGTTGCTATGTATCAACAGAGTCCCATGCAGAGTGTGACAGTTTGGGGGTGAGTCTCTTCTGTAACATTGCCATAGTTTTGTGGGATTAATTCCTGATGTCTTTGCAGAAGAAAGTGCATTGGACAGACTGAAAGGACTGAACTAATTACATATCTTTAAGTTTACAAAATAGCATTCTTGACTAAAGGAATCAGTGGAAGTCTCTGAAGGGTGCACTGTCCCCAATGAAGCTTCCCTGATAATTGCACCTGACAATGAAGCCTGGCTCCTGAATTGGTGTTCTTTACAAGCCTGTATTCAAGGCAGCTGTAAGTAAATGCCATAGCATGGATGTCTCAAGGATTTGAAATGTGCTCAAGGTAAAAACAACTGCGTCAATGCAGTGGCCAAATGCCTAAGGGCTTTCTAGGACGTGCAGCATTAGTCAAGTCTTACAGAGGACAACCCACCAGCTAATTCAAAGGATCAAGCCAACTAAATGACTGCTAGATAGAAGCGAAGAAACTCAGAGTCAACAAAAAATGTATTAGGAACCAAACCTTGCAGCTTTAAAGTTCAAACTCAGGTGTCTCCTAGAATGTCTTTAAACATAAGGGAACAAGAGAAGAAGTGAAAACAAGTTTGACAGTGAACTACAGGGAGCAGATTCATGCTAAACCCTCAGAGATGGAAGGGATAGGGTTTTCATGTCTCAAACACCCCTGAAGAGCTATAATAAAAAATGCCTTTAAAGATTAATTGAACTGCGATCAGAAGGGACTTTACTGATGCTATGTACTTACGTCCTTCTCATTTGCATCCATTTGAGACAATATTTCATAATTATTACATCTCTTGTTTATGGTGCTATTGATTCTAGGATCTCAACTTAAAAGGAAAATCTCAAACACGAAACACTTTTCTTGATTGCTTTAAATTTCCAATTAATTTTCCTCTGGATTTACAACCTTCCTAATATAGATAAAATGACTTTTATATCTTCAAAGTTACCATATGTCATTTATTAGTTAAGCAAAATTAATGACATGTACCTTTGTAAATCTAAATTTCTGATGAATAAATTACTAAGCCTTTTAATATTTCTAGTAGCCTTTTTATGTCATGAATTTTCTTGTTTAGAGATATAACATACACTTTAATTGCTCCTTAATTCTCCTCATTAATTTTCTCCTGTTCAAGTGTGTTTTATGCTTCTCTCCAAACTCAATGTTTTGGAAATATAAAAGCAAAAATGCTGAAAACATAAATATCAATATTATAGTCTATAATTTGGCATCTTTGAGACTATCTTTAAAAATGTCTTTTAGGTACAAGAGAATTCCAGTGCTTGTGGTAACTCAACATTGGATCTTTGTGGTATATTATATATTATGTAATAAGTTAATTAGATTTTAGTGTCTAATACTTATTCTACAAAATATTAACAAAAAATCTATTTGGAGATAAACTGAATCTCTTACTGAGAGCCACAGGAAGCTGAAAAACTGATGGAATCTAAAAAGTGTCTCACAGGGAATCCTGTGCTTGCCTTAGGTGGCTCTGTCATGCTTGCATAGGATGGAAGATCCAACGAAAAGCCATAAAGTGATGTAATAAATGAGTGTGGATTTCTCTTTCTTTTCTTCTTTTTTAAGCATTGATAGCATCTGGATTTATTCTGCTGATACAGATGATGCCTACACATTTTTGTTTTTATTACAGCCTTTTAAATTTTGGTTAAATATGTTCAGTATATTGTTTGGCTGTCTTAGGAAACCCTGCCAGATTTCTAGTGTTTCTTTCCCATTTTATTAAATATATATATATATATATATTAAATATATATTTATTAAATATATATTTAACGGTTTCTTCTGCTTATTTATTTAAGTAATTTATTCAGATTACATCTTAATTGTTATCCCTTCACTTGTATCTTCCCATTCCCGGCTCCCTCTCTCTTTCAATCTATTCTCCTCCCCTAAGTCTCTGACAGAAGGGGACTTCCTCCCCCACCATATGGTCACAGTCTATCAGGTCTCATCCTGGTAGCCTGCTTACCTTTCCTCTGAGTCCCACCAGGCTTCCCACCAAGGGAAAGTGGTAAAATAGGAGACACCAGAGTTCACGTCAGAGTCAGTCCCTGCTCTCCACACAACTGTGGAGAATGAGCTGTCCATTGGCTGGATCTGAGTAGGGGGTCTAGGTTTACTGCATGCACTGTCCTTGGTTGGTGCAGTGGTTTGCAGAGACCCCCGATTGCTGTTTCCCTCCCTCTATTCCTCCCAATTATTCTCCTCCCATCTACAACTACTTCTTTCTCTTGCTCATTAGAAAACAATCAGGCTTCAAGGGAATAGGAGCAAAATACAGTAAAATAAACTATACTAAGAGAAACAAACATAACACATAGAAAGAGAACAAAACAAACAGAAGCCCAATGATAGGCCTAAGACACAGACAAGGACACAGAGACCAACTTGATCATACCCTTAGGGATTTTGTAGCAGAACACTGGAAGCCATGCTATAATATGCAAAGGATATGAAGGGTAAAACAAGGAAAAAAAATGTATGTGGTGTGTGTGTGTGTGTGTGTGTGTGTGTGTGTGTGTATAAAATAAAATTTAAAAATTGTATAAAAAAAAAGTAGGCCTGGCATGACACTGTGAGTTTGTGTGTTAAGGAAGCTCCAAAAACACAATTGACATCCTTTTTTTTGTTAGGCATCTATTGCTCACCATGCAGCCTACTCTTAAGTATAGCTTGTTTCTCCAATGAGACATTCTTGGAGAAATCTACACTTAAAACATTTCAATATTTTTAAATTTTATTTTACTAATTATTCACGTTACAGCCCAGTCATAGAACCTTACCTCCTCTCCTCCAGGTTGTACCCTCCCTCCCTGTTGCTCTTATCCTATCTCTTCTACTCCTCAGAGAAGGGGAGTACTCGAACACACACACACACACACACACACACACACACACACACACACACACACACACAAACGCACACACCTACCCTATGAACTTGCATCAGGACTGAGAGCATCCTCTTCCTCTATGGTCTGGCCAGGTTACCCTGCCAGCAGAAAGGGATCCAAAAGTGTCCATGTTAGAGTCAGATCACATTCCTCTTCTTAGGGGACCCATATGAGGGCCTAGCTGCTTATCAGCTACATCTGTAAAGGGGCCCTAGGTCCAGTATATGCATGGTCCTTGGTTGGAGCTTCAGTTTCCACAGGTCACTCACTTGGCCCTGATTATTTGGCTCCCTTCATCTTCTTATGGAGCACCTGTCCTTATTGAGTCTTTCTATCCTTCCCCCAACTCTTTGACAAGATTCCCTGTGCTCCACCTAATGTTTGGCTGTGGGTCTCTATATCTATTTCTGTAAGCTGCTAAGTGGAGCCACTCAGAGGGCAGCTATGCTAGGTTTCCATCTGCAGGCAAAGCAGAGAATCATTAATAGTGTCAGAGGTTGGCTGTCTCTCATGGGGTGAGTTTCAGGATGGTCCAGGCATTGGTTGGACATTTCCTTAATCTCTGTTTTATTTTTGTCCCTGTACAACATGTAGGCAGGGTAAGGTATGGGTTGAAGTTTTTGTAGATGGGTTGGTGTTCCCTTCCTTCCTCTAGTTAGAGGGGTGGTCTCTTCAGTTTCAATGACCTCTGCTCTTAGGAGTCTTGGCTAGAGTCACCCGTACAGCCTCCCAGGATCCTACTCTGTCATAGGCCTCTAGTTTGTTACAGAGAGGCTCCACCCAAGGTTTCTTTTCTCTCTGCAAGTCCTCTGTCCTCCTGCCCCTGCTCTCCCCAGGTCTGATTTAGACACTCATTTCTCTTTGTGCTCTTACCCTGTTCCCTCTCTTTATCCACATCTGTTGTGTATTTTATTTCTACTTCTGAGTGAGACTGAAACATCCTCCCTTGGGCCCTACATGTTACTTATTTTCTTTGAATCTGTGAATTGTGTGGTTATCCTATACTATACCGCTAAAATATACTTATAAATGTGTGTCATTCTGAGTCTGGATTACCTCATTCAGGATGGTGTTTCTTAGATACATCTTTCTGAATGCAATTTGCATGATTTTCTTGTTTTAAATGGCTAGGTAGTATTCTATTGTGTCAATGTTACACAGTTTTTTATCCATTCTTTAGTTGAGGGACTTCTGGGCTCTTTCCAGTTACTGACTATTAAGAAAAAGGCAGCTATGAACATAGTTGAGTAAATGCTTTTGTTGTATGATGGAAGATCTTTCAGATATATTTCCAAGAGTAATATAGCTGGCTCACCAACCTTACATCTAACAAAGGACTAAAATTCAAAGTATATAAAGAATTCAAGAATGTAAACACCAATAAACCAAATAACCCAATTAAAAAGTGGGGTATGGAGCTACACAGAGATTCTCAACAAAGGAATCTTGAATGTCCCAGAAGCTCTTAAAGAAAAGCTCACTGAGTAGGGGGGAAGCAGGAGGGAAGGGGGAATGGGAGGATACAAGGGATGGGCTAACAATTGAGATGTAATATGAATAAATTAATAAACTTAAATTAAAAACAAAAGAAAAGCTCACTGCCCTTAGTCATTAGGTAGTGCAAATAGAAATCTATTTTTTCACTTTCAAGTGGTTATCAATTGGAGGGAGACACTTCTTTCAGTCCTAGGAACCCATCTGTTGGGCCCTGTGCATGCTGCCTCAGTGTCTATGAACTCATATGTGCATTAATCCTGTTGATTTTGAGGATTTTGTTTCCTTTGTGTCCTCTATACCCTGTGAGTCTTTCTTCCCATTTGACGCTTATTTCTGAGGGCTTCCAGAGCCCAGATGGGAGATTTTGATGGATACCTCCCTTAAAGCTGAATGTCCTGAGGTCTCTAACTCACAACATGTTTTCTGGCTGTAAGTCTTTGTATTTGTTCCTGTCTGCGGCAGGAGGAAGTTTCTCTGATGATAACTTAGCAAGGCACTGAACTACAACTATTCTAGAATATCATTAGGAGTCATTTATATCTATATTCTTATAGTAGAACAGTAGTATTTGCCTTTCTCCTAGACACATAGGGTATCTACTCTCAGGGTTTTGATCATGAAAGCAGGGCAGCTTATGAGTTCTACCTTGTCTAGTAGACCTTCAAACAAATCAGACATTGGTTGGTTACTCCCATCAGCTTTGTGCCACCATTAAACTAACATATCTTGTAGACAGGATACCATTGTGGATCAAAGTAGTTGGGACTGGGTTGCTATTTACATTTTTTCCTGTTAAAAGATTTCTTCTTGTACCAAAGATGCTAGCATGTACGTGTGAAGGCTATATATAGGTACTGATTGATTTCTCTATGTTCAATAAATTGTGTAGGTATTGACCTTGCTATCAGTTTATGGTGAGTAAACTATAATCTCAGCATCAGCCTGGATTGTTTGGTGGTTCTCATGGAACTCCTTTGGCCAACAACTAAATAAGATGTAATCCTCTCCTAGTACTGGAAGCTTCATTTGGTGACAAGAGATGTTCAGTTAGGGCTCTGACTCTCACATTATTTAAAGATTTAATTTAGATCTCCTATGTATATGTGTATATTTTAGTAAGCTCTTACAATAGTAGATTTCCATACTACCCCTCAAATAGCCCATAATTTTATCTGTCTCTCCCAGCATTCCTTCCTTTATGCCTCTCTCTTCTCCCTCACCCAGCTTGATCTTCCTATTTCACACACCCTCAATCAATCTATGACCATTTATTCTATTTTCTTTTTCCAGGGAGATCTGTCTCCTTAGTCCCTTACCCTATATTCAACCTCTGTGGTTCTACTGATTTCCCCTTGCTTATCTTTGACTTAAAAGCTAATATCCACATAAAAGTGAATACATGCCCTATTTGTTTTTCTGGGTCTACAATAGTTTGCTCAGGATAATTGTCTTCTAGTGCTATATATTTACCTAAAAATTTTCATCAATAACTGAATAATATCCCATTGTGTAAATGTACCACATTTTCTTCATTCAATCTTTTGTTGAGGAATCTCTATATTTTTTTCTAATTTCTGATTGTCATGAATAGACACACAATGAACATGGCTGAGCCAGGTTCCTGTGTCAGGATGAAGAGCCCTTTGGGTATATGCTCAAGAGTGGTATTGGGGGTAAGGGTGGGGGTGTGGGAATATTGAGGTAAATATGATTACTATGTTCTTGAGGAACTGCCATTTTCCACAGTTTGAGTTTGCACAGTATGAGTTTGCACTCCCACCAACAGTGTATGGATGTTCCCCTTGTTCTCCCTCCTCACCAGCATGAGTTGTCAATTGTGGTTTTGATCTTAGTGATTCTGATAGTAAGATAGAATCTCAAAGTAGTTTTTATTTGAAATTCCTTGATAGCTAAGGATGTTGAACATTTCATTAAGTGTTTCCCGAGCATTTGAGTTTCTTCTATTTAGAATTCTCTGTTTTAATTTATACTCTATTTTTAAGTGGGTTATTTGTGTTCCTGATATCTAGTTTTTGTACACTTATATATTTTGGATTTTACCCCCTCTATCATATGTGTAGTGGATGAAAATGTTATCATATTTTGTAGGCTGATGCTTTGCCCTGTTCTGTGTTCAACTGACTTTTCTCTAAAATAAGTAATCATCAATAGTCTATATTTTCAATTTTTGCTCTTCTTTTTTTTTTCATTTCAGCTCATTTTACATCAAGTTGTCTCTCCCCACCTCTGTGTCTACACAGTATTACATAGATAGTACCTATAAACATAAGCCTCAGTCAATGTTGTATTAAAATGTATTTACAAATATTTAACAGGAAACAGGAAGTTGTACTGTAGACTTTAAATGTTTTAAACATGCACATAAAATATATGTATTGTTTACTGGAAATGTAAATTGATCAGGAAATTTTTAGTAATCTCACTGTCAGGTCATAGTCAATTAAAATCATACATCATAAATATGAACTAGTGGATTAACACGTTCACTGTGTGCATTACTAACTGTGCTTGAAAACATGAAACATTTCCTTTCGTACATAGAACAGTTCTGATACTGGAGATTGTATAAGTCAAGGGGCCATTTGCAATGTTCTTCCTGTGGCTACTTCAACAGGTAAAATATTTCTTATACTTCTATGTGTGTGTAAGTGTTTGTGTGAAACTTGTATAAATGACAAAGATGTCAGGTACTTTTAAAATCTTTGTAAAAAAAATGATGACTCAAGGGCATCCCTTTCACCAGGTAAGATAGAAATCACTTGACTTTTGCCTCCTCACGCTGACTCACCTCCGGTTCAGCACACTGCATAAAAGGCACTGTAAATGGCAGATGAAGTCTTTGAAGCTGGACAGGGAATGCCAATGGTGGAAGCAGTGTTCAGCTCACTGCTACTTTGCCTGCAGTATTTCTAGGGTTAGAGTCTCCTATGGTATTCTTCTGATTATTAGTGGAAAGTCCTGTTCAAAGGTACTGGTAGCGATCATCTGTTTAGAAAAGGAAGAAACACTCAGGGCTACAAAACCTGCCCAGCACATCCAGGATGCACATATGTAGTAAGTGATTATCCTCCAATAAAAACAGAAGTTAGAGCTAGGAGACTATTAGTGTCCTCTCAGCCCACCTGACTGAAACTCATATGATCCCCAAATTACTGCACTGTTGAGAAGTAAAGTGTGTGCCTTGTACAGTAAGATCCTGTTTCTTCAGTACTCCAAGCACCTATAATTACATTACTCTTATAGAAGAATGTAATCATAAGCCTCATTAATAAAAAATAATTTATTTATTTTTAATGTGATAAAAGGAGGCCACAGGTATGCACTGTGAAATAAAAAGGTATTATTTATTATTATTATTATTATTATTATTATTATTATTATTATTATTATTATCAGCATCAGCAGAAGTAGTAGTTTTAATTTCAGTTTTTTAGATGGTAAGATACTTATCTATGAAATTTCTATCCCATTAGCCTTTCTATGTTTCCATGCTTATAAATGGTTGTGAAAGCCGTGTGTGTGTGTGTGTGTGTGTGTGTGTGTGTGTGTGTGTGAGAGAGAGAGAGAGAGAGAGAGAGAGAGAGAGAGAGAGAGAGAGAGAGAGAGAGAGATACTGGATTGATGATCTGCAGTGGTGAATTCACATTACATATTCCTCCTCTTTCCAATTGGATGAAGCTGCTGACTGACAGTGGCCAATGGACCTTGGCAAACAAAACTGAACCAGAGTTTGCATAGTGTTTTCAGTTTGGGGTTTACTTCCTTGGAAAGTGTCTGTAATATAACAAATCCACGCAGGACTGACTTGCTGAAGACAAAGGGATCATGACAGACAGCACCTACATGAGGGTGAGATCACTTGGATTTTCTTTCCTCATACGATTAGATAACCACAGTTGTAGCTGGGTCATGTAGTACAGAGAGAATATCACATTGAGAGAAATGTATGGTGGCTCCCATAAACCAATATATTTCTGGTGGTTTATTAGGTATTATGTGTTTATTTCTAAAATGTGATCTGTTTTTAAAAACAATTTTGTGATGTGCTTTAGTCAGCAGAAGTCAGAATCTCCTTGGCTACAGTAAGATTCATTATCCTCATCCTGCACAGTCTTTGTCAGCATAAATGTAATATTCTTAATAAATAAATGTCACAAAATAAATGTGTGTTTATGCAACAGATATATTATTTTGCTCTTTTGAAACAAAGTGTAGTAGTCTGTGAGAACGGATTAAAAAGGTTTCTTGCAATAAATTGTATGTTTTAAATGAAAACACATCACAATTTACTAATAGTTATTTTCAGTTCATATGCAAAAATCTAAGTAAAAATAGAACTTTAAGTTTTCTCTTAATCCGTTTCATTCATAAGCATTGCACCTGTAGATTCTCTCTCTGCTCTCTCTCTCTCTCTCTCTCTCTCTCTCTCTCTCTCTCTCTCTCTCTCTTTCTCTCTCTCTCTCTCTATTTCTTTGTGTGTCTCTATCTCCATCTCTCTTTGACTATCTGTATCTTTCTTCCTCCTTGCTTTGTCTGTCATCTAACTTTCTTTCTTTTAGTTTGAAGATCTCTGGTAGATTCTATGTCACTTATTTTAATTATATGCTATGTCTAAAGAATTATACAATAATTTATGAAAAACCAAATTTTATCTTAAACTGTAATGGTATTGATGTTTTTCAGCACTTATGTGCTTTCGTTTCTTTGTCCTTATTTAGTTATGGACACATTTAGGAGTTGAGCAGGCTTGGCATAGGTAAAAGAGGATATATCATTATATCTTTTTATCTAGCCTGCATCATCACTTAGGAAGAAGTAATTTTAGGGCCCAGATAACTGTAGGGTATAATGTGGAAATATATCTAATTGCACCTCCACCATAACTCCTGGTCATATTCAGGATCTTGTTTTGGCTATTAAATTAAATTTATATTTTAATTTTATACATATGTACTGGATTTACATAATTCACCCCTCCATGTCCTCCTTCCAACCTCCCATGTCATCTTTCACTTAAATCCCCTGATTATTCTCAAATGCATGACCTATATATTACACACAGATGAAAGTGGATTTATAAATATGCCCTGTAGGGAACAATTAATGTTGCTCATATATAAAATATAAAGGCTGACTAGTTGGGTATCAGTCTGGCTAGACTGGTTCTCCTTCTATAAATAGCCATTAACTACCTTTAGATCTTCATTAAAGAGTGGTATTCCAAGTGGTTCTGAGTTATGTTAAATGGACAAGTAAATTAACCATGACAACAACCTACTTAACATATGCTGAAGCTACCACTCTTTAATGTCCCATAATTCCTTCTGCTCAGATTTAGTTAAGTGGTTTGCAGTGTCACATCAAACTTGAATTGGGAATTTTCAAAATGAATTCTTTTCTTCTTAAATGAAGGTTTCAAAACGAATGTGCTTATCCAGGCCCTAGTTTAGACTAATAGAGCGATTTTCACTTTCCATTCAATCTGTAGTGAAGGTTTTTATATGCTATGTGATAAACCTTGAAGCAGAAGGGAAGGTATGGCATAGCCACTCATTAGGAAGACACAGCTGGGCACTAAGAGGACACAGCTATAGACAGTAAGAGGCTTGATGTCAATAGTAAGTTCTAAAGTTACAGGCCATGGAGCTTTGGAAAGTATGGAAGGGGAAATCTGCTGCATGCATATTTCTCTTTCTGCAGTGTGAAATATTGTATGTCACTGCACTTTGGGTATGCTAAGGTGATAGCAAGGGAAAACAAAGTACTTTTTTAAAAATCCTGAAAAAAGCATGTTTGTTTTAATAGAAAAAAATAAAATAAACAGTTTGTGAGGTTAAGAGTGACAAGTGTTTTCTCTTTCAGTATGCTTCCAATGCCTAACACATTGTTGGCACACAGAGACAGTGTAGTGTTTAATATCATGACTCTGAGTATTAGCACAGAAAAGGCCATAACATTTTTTCATTCCTGTGGTGGTCAATGCTATAGAATTGGTTTCTATGTCTATGAACTCATTTTGTACATGTGCATGTGTGAGGGATGTACAGGGGCGTATGCTTGTTTTTAAGTGTGTGGGCACATGTGTGTCTATGTAGTAAATGTGGGCAAGTGCTTGTGAAAGCCCATGTTTGATGTTGGCAGGAATCTCCAATCATTCTCCACCCCTTTCATTGAGACGTGGTCTCTTACTGAAGCCAGAGATCAGTTATATGGGGTCCTTTAGGCAACCTTCTTGCTTTGTGACTCCCCAGTCTCACTTGATTTCCCCACTGGAGTTGCAGGTGTGCCTTCATGCATTTTTGGCTTTTAAGTTGATCCTGGTAGTTGCGGAGAACATACTAAAATTATAATTCTATATGGAATACAAAAAAGAGACCATCCATATTTGTTTTTAAAGGTATCTGGGTTATTAGTGATTTGTTCTTGCTTGTACAGTAGATGGATATTCTTGCTTGTCCACTACATGGATAATAATGCTGGCATTGAAAGCATAACACCCACTTCAGAAAGAATATGACATAAGTGACCATGGCCTGGCAATATAGATTCAGGTCACTCCAACTACCATGTCCTAATATGGTAACAGCTTCATGAAGCTTTCTATAATAACAGAACAAAGGTAATAACAAAAGAAGACATTTCACGCACATGGTAGTACCATTTGGTATGGAGGATACAGCAAAGAAAAATGTTTTGCTATCAGCCTTAGATGTTATCTGCTTATATCCTTAGCCTTTGGGTTAAAGGAACTTAGCAAGCAATTTATATATTCCAAAAGGGTTGGTTTTGAAAGTACAAGAATTTTAGGTCATACAAAAAAGTGGCAATGAGTAGCTATTTATGGGTGTTAGATAGCCCATGATAATTTGGCTCTGCACTTAGAGTAGTCTAATTCTTGAAATCATTGAGTTGATTAGCACTGGCTATGCTTAGTGCACCTGTGGCTTGTTGTTTAACTGAAAATTCCATCACAATTAGGTGTCAATCATCATTTCTTTATGTGATGGAATAAAAAGTAGATTTTGATAATGCTTTTTGAATGTGTTTTGCAAATATCTCAAACGCTACAAAACACACAAAAGTTTGGAATCCCTGCATAATGCACTTATGAAAGGCTCTGTCTTGTCTAAATTAATTTGCATTATGTCTTTTTGTAGAAGCATTGTTGAGATGTGTAATTATATAGTCCTCAAGGGTCCTTGGACCAACTCTGTTTATCTGTCACAGATGCAATATTCTGTGTTCATGTGACAGTGCTTCATCAGAAGAAAAGTGAACCATACACCTGATGTACTGGCAAGGACATGGGGCAGCACCAGGACAAAGAGTTTCCTCTGTGTGATGGTGATGATCAGCTATACTGGGTGACATGCTACTCTAAAATCTGTCTGCAACTAGCTGAAGATATGCCACAGATTAAAGATAAGGTCTTGTCAAAGCCACAGCAGGTGTTGTAGCATTTCAGTGAAGTTTCACCTATCTTCACATGTCAGCATTTACAAGATTTCCTTCCTAACAGAAAATCACTTGACAGTGAGGTTAAATCATTCAAGTAGAAATTTTCCTAGATTTAATTTTAGCACTGTTCCAAACTGCTGAAGGACTAAGGTGACAAAAAATATTGTATCCTGAGCATTTCCCAGTATTGACTTCTTTCTGACATGCCATTCAAGAATTTCAAAAAGACTGAAGTTAATTTTTAATTTTTATAATGTATTCAAATGAGAGTTCATTATTAAGATATGTGGTCTCATAGAAGTCATATGATTCCACTTATGAGGCTAGGAATTCCCTGCTTTTGTGAATGATGGAAATATATATTGTATTTATAATTGGTGTTAGTTTAACCAAAGGTAAATTCTCATTTATTTGTATGTAGTAGAATATTGAACATTCCAGGATAGCATTAAGAAATACAGAAATTACTAGGACCATAATAATGTCTCTGATGGATGACCTACAGATATTTCTTAGACATATGAATGTTGATTCAGAGTTCAGATATCTACTTCAGATATTTAAGTAAAATTTCTTTGCCTGCCCATGGAATCTTTTCCTTCTACTGGATTGTCTCATTCAGCATTGATATGAGGGATTACGAATAGTCTAATTTCATCTTGTTATACCATGTTTGGTTGATATCAATGGGAATCCCGAACTTTTCTTTTTGTATTATTATTAATTCATTCATATTACATTCCAATAGTTATCCCATCCCTTGTATCCTCCATTTCTCCCTTCTTCCTGCTTTCCCCATAATCCCCTCCCTTTTGACTATGGCTGAGGGGGACTTCCTCCCCCTATATATGCTCATAGGGTGTCAAGTCTTTTCTTGGTAACCTGCTATCCTTCTTCTGAGTGCCATGAGGCCCACCCTGAAAGGGACATGGTCAAATATGGGGCACCAGAGTTTGTGTGAAAGTCAGACCTCACTCTCCACTCAACTGTGGACAATGTCTTGTCCATTGGCTAGATCTGGGTAGGGGTTCAATGTTTACTGCATGTATAGTCCTTGACTGGTGCCATAGTTTGATCAGGACCCCTGGGCCCAGAACTGCCCATCATAATGTTCTTCTTATAGGTTTCTAGGATTCTCTGGATCCTTCTATTTCCCCATTCTCCCATGTTTCTCTCACCTAAAGTCCCAATAGGATGTCCTCCCCTCTGTCCTACTTTCCTGATAAGTCAAGATTTTTCATGGGACATGCCCCTTGGGCTAGTGTCCAGATATAAGTGAGTATATACCATTTGACTCTTTCTGCTTCTGGGTGAACTCTCTCATGATCATTTCTAGTTCAATCCATTTATCGACAAATTTCAGAATTTCCTTGTTTTTAACAGCTGAGTAGTATTCCATAGTGTAAATGTATCACAGTTTCTTTATCTATTCTTCTGCTGAGGGACACTTAGGCTGTTTCCATGTTCTGGCTATTATGAATAAGGCCACTATGAACATGGTTGAGCATATGTCCCTGTTGTGTGCTGGAGCTTCTTCTGGGTATATTCCAAGGAGTTGAAAAGCTAGGTCTTGAGAAAGCCCTATTCCTAGTTTTCTGAGAAAGTGCCAGATAGATTTCCAAAATGGTTGTACAAGTTTGCATTCCCACCAGCAATGAAGGAGTGTTCCTCTTTCTTCACATCGTTGCCAGGATGTGGTGTCACTTGAATTTTTGATCTTAGTCATTCTGATGGGTGTAAAATGGACAGAATGAACCACATCAGGGAGTCTTAAGTCAGAGTCCCGAGTAAATATCAGGAGATCTGTAACTTGTACAAGATATAATATCTTTATTTCCGTAATATAAATTAGGTTTCTTTAGCAGAAGGCTTATAATAAATACATAGCTTTATTATAATTCTTAGGGCTTAGTCCTCAATATAAAACAGAGAAATTTTCACTTAAAATGTGAAGGTTTAAGGATTTTAGCCTCTGAGAGATTTTAGTCTCTGAGAGACTGTACCCAGCAGGGTATAGGGACAGTTATGGAGCCTCAAAGCTGGATACTGGGCAGAGTGCTGAGAGTGTCGGGTGGCCTTCCAGGCCACAGAGGAAGAGGTTATATGTAGTACTGAGGACACAGGATAAACTGATGGCAGATGTTAGGGGAGGAGGGCTGTCCTACCTAAGAACGAGGGGAGGGAGGGAAAGAAGATGGAGGAGGGGGTGGGATCACAAGGTGTTGAGGGAGGGGGTGGCAATTTGGATGTAAAGAATTCAAACTGCAGAACAAGCAGGTAATTTATATTGCTAACCCCACTACATGGGAATATCTCTGAGTCTGGCAGAGATATGAATGGAAATGCATTGAGAGGCTTCACGTTGGCCACAGATTCTCTATGACTTATTACTAGAGTCCGTTCTTAGTACAGCATGAAGGAAAACTTGCAGATGTCTTATTTCTGTGCATACAATGAGCAGAGTATCAGTTTTAATTGCTCTGTACATCCCACACACTTCATACAATTATAATGTTAGAACTGCATAATGCTTGTAAGAAATTATGTTTTCAGAACAAAAGAACTGGACACTGACACTGGATTAGACCTGAGAGGATTCATTCCTCTCAACATGCTGGACACTGACATCCTGCATCCTCCTTGTTCAAGTCCAAGATGCCTCTGTGTTGTTACCCATCGGAATTGGACAGCTTTCTGGACAGCTTTGTAGAAATCTTCTGATCTCAATTAGCACAGCATATCAATCTGTCCCACATAGGATTCCTATTAAGCCTGAAATCTATCAAGATTTAGAAACTGGACAACAAATGCAATCTTTGGCTTGCTTAACTATTTCCCCCAATTTTTGGAGGGCCCCTTCTAAGGTATTATATGCCATAATTCAGCCTGAAGAAACCTTAAGAGAATGACATCCCATTCCCTCTAAGGGGAGTTGGTTAGGTTTCTGTTTGCTCTCTGGGTCTACAAATGCTTATTGTCATTCGGGAGGTGGTTAAAAGTTATTATTGGTCTTATACAGAGAGAAAATGAGGCTGAACTCAGGGATGTCTTTTCCTTTATCTCTCATCTATAGGCTGAAAAGAAAGAAAGAAGGATATAGAAATATAGAGGGAAGGTAGAGCAAAAGGTAGACGATTGAACATACTCCATAGCTCAAGACCTTAATGTTACTCACAAAGAAGGTTACCTCTAAGTCATTGGTATAGAATTTTGTATATTGATGCAAATCATTGTCATATCAAATACTAGTCTGATTTAGCACAAGTCTCATCAGAAGAGCCTGCATCCTCTTCTGTTGCCTGGCAAGATCACCCCTCCAGGGGGAAGTAATCAATGACTGGGCTACAGAGTCCAGGTCAGAAGTAGCCCTCATGGGAATCACATGGAGACTGTGCTGCCTGATGACTACATCTGAGCTGGGGATCTAGATCCTCTCCATGCATACTTCTTGTTGGTGCATCAGGCTCTGCAAGTACCCCCTCCCCCCGGACCTATATTTGTTGGCTCTGTTAGATTCCTTGTGAAGCGCTTGTCCCCTATGGGTCTTTCTATCATCCAATTCTTCCATAAGACTCCTTGTGGTCTGCCCAAAGTTTGGGTATGCGTCTTAGCACCTGCTTTGATTCCCTCCTGGATGGAGTTTTTCAAAGGACATCTATGATAGCCTTCTTCCCTGTTCGCTCTATTCAACACACACAGAGTTAAACAGAGAATTCTCAGCAGAGGAGTATCAAATGGCAGAGAAACACTTAAAGAAATGCCCAACATCCTTAGTCATCAGGAAAATTCAAATCTAAACAATTCTGAGATACTATCTTACAACTGTCAGAATGGCTAAGATCAAAATCTCAAGTGACAACACATGTTGGTGAGGATGTGGAGAAAGGGGAACACTCCTCCATTGCTGGTGGGAGTGAACACTTGTACAACCACTTTGGAAATCTATCTGGCTCTTTCTCAGAAAAATAGGAATGTTGATACCTCAAGATCCAGCCATACCAATCCTGAGCATATACCGAAAAGATGCTCCAATATACAACAAGGATATTTGCTCAAATAAAGTCATAGTAATTTTATGTGTAACATCTAGAATCTGGAAACAAACGATATATCCTTCAACTGAAGAATGGATAAAGAAAATGTGGTACATTTACACAATGGAATTCTTACTCAGCTATTAAAAATAAGGAAATCATGAATTTTCAGGCAAATTGATGAGACTAGAAAATATTATCTTGAGTGAGAAAACCCATACCCAGAAAGACACTCATGGTATATACTCATGTATAAACAGATATTAGTTATATAATACAAGATAACCTCATCATAATATACAGAGCTAAATAAACTCATGAAGAAGGAGGCTCCTAGGGAGAAAAGATACTGGAAGCAGTTGAGAAGAAGGAACAGGAAGGGAGCCTACCACAGTGGTCCTCGGAAAGACTCCACCCATCAGAAGATCCAGGCAGATGATGAGACACACAGCCAAACTCCAGTGTGGATCACAGGAAGTCTTATGGAAGAGTTGGGAAATAGAGGGACCTGGATGGGTCAGGAGGTCCACAAGACCCCTGGAGCCAACAATTCCAGGCAGAGGAGGAGGCTGCTGCAGAGACTAATACACCAGTGTGGATTAGACCCTCTGCTCAGATGTAGTAGATAAGCATCACATCTCCTTGTGTGTCCCATAATATGTGGAGTAGAGAGTACTACTTACATGGACTCTGGCCTCCACATGTTGATCACTTATCCCTGGCAGGGCAGTCTTGTCAGGCCAAAGGGGAAGAGGATATAGGCAATCCAGATAGATGTTATAGGCTGAGGTCAGATTTTAGGAGAGGAGGACTCCCCAGTCTTGTCAGGCCAAAGGGGAAGAGGATATAGGCAATCCAGATAGATGTTATAGACTGAGGTCAGATTTTAGGAGAGGAGGACTCCCCTTTCTGAGCACTAGGGGAGGGAAGGAATGGGGATGAGGGAGAGAAGGTAGGGTCAGGAGGTGACAAGGGATAGTTTATAGTTGGATGTAAAGTGAACAAATTAAAAATTAAACATGAAAAAAGCCTTATTATATTATTACTTTTGTATAATTTTAAAAGTTGAGCTGACAGAATTTTAGAAACTTATTTCTTTAAAATGGAAATTGGCTCTGCATTGTGTAGAATGTGGCATAGGGCATGGCATCTGCCATGGAGACAGGGGAAAGTAACTCTAACTTAGGAGAGACTTGATGCTGCTGTGGCAGGCACATCCGACTTCCAAAACTAAACGTAGCAATTTGTTCAATAAATATCTTGAGCAAAGTGCATAGTAATTTGCCTTTCTTTTCTGATTTTAATATATTTATTTTTTCAAAATATAGTTATTGTGCACATGATGTATGTGTGGGCACAAGTGCCACAATGTGCCTGTGGATGCCAGAGGACAACTTAGTGAAGTCAGTTCTCCTAACTGTCAAGGAGTTTGCACTGAGATTCTCTGGCCTGTGTACTGAGTGACTTTACGCCACTGAGACTTTACTTGTCCCCAGTAATTTTGCATCTAACAATGTGTTAGTATTTTCTTTAAAGGTGCATTACTAAAAATTATAACATGCCTACATTTTATTTACTTCCATTTATGCTAAGATGTATTTGCTCACATGTATTTTTGAGATAGTATAAGCATTGTATATAAAATTCTAGAGGGATGAACAAAAATCCAGTAGTATATTGAATATGTGTTCAGCACAACTTTCTGTTTTCTTTAAAGATTTATTTATTTATTACTTATACAATATCCTGCCTGCATGTATGCCATATGAGTGTTTTACAGAAGAGGGCACCGGATCTCATTACAGATGGTTGTGAGCCAGCATGTGGTTGCGGGGAATTGAACTCAGGACCTCTGGAAGAGCAGACAGTGCTCTTAACCTCTGAGCCATCTCATTATGCAACTTTCAATTTTCATATCTTATCTTTTCAATATATAACTAACCAGGGCTTCCACATTAAATTTCTACATTTTGGTCTTTGAATTGTGAAAAATGCAATGAATAAGTAATTATGAAAGCAAACCTGAGTAGTGATCAAAAGCAGCATTGGATCAATCCACACTGAAATCATCTTCTACATCATTAGCTGTCTCAATTGCAGTAACGTATTCCTAATTTGAACATCAGATCTAGTGCACAGCTGAATATGTATTGTATGATGAAATACCTTACTCCTGTAACTAAAATATTATAAATCTATTTATTTTTTTGATATTAGCATCTGAGAAGCCCAAGATAAATTTTGAATCCAGACTTGTGGTGGTCTATGCAAAAACCAGTTTTGGCAGAGTAAAGATCTATGTGAGGCAAGGAGGAACTCTGGTTCAACATGACTCAGCAACCAGTGTTGGTTTAAACTTCTAGAATCTGACATTAGGTGGTTTATTTAACATATATCTAAGTACATGACAATTTGGAAAAGTGTTTCCAGGTGTAACACAATACCATTTGCACAAAGAGGCACAGTTATAATGAAACTATTCTCAAAGGTCTTCCATAAACATGTCTTCTACAGATAGGCTGCATGTATTATCTTTTTTATTCACTTTACATCCTGATCATAGCACCCTCCTTCCTCTTCTCCTGATCCAGCCTTCCCACCCACTTCCCAATACCCTCTCCCCTACTCCTCAGAAAAGGAGATCCTTCCAGCAACCCACCATGGCACATCAAGTTGCATCAGGACTGTGTGTACCCTCTTCCACTGAGGCTGGGAAAGGCAGATTAGCAGCTTCCAAATTGAAAAAATGACAGAGACCATTCCCTGCCTACACAGTCATCCAAAACTATAACGTTGGAGCATCGTCTTCAGGCCCATTATATCTGGCAGACATATTTGTGAAGCAGAAACTGGTGAGGACTTGCTTACTCTGTTTTTGCCGAGTTTGACCATTGACTCTGCCTGCATCCAAGCTTGCCTTTTTTTAGGCAGAGTTCTGTGTGTTGCAGACATGAGGACATTTTGCCCTGTGACTGGTTTGCCATCTCTACAAGGAGCTTCTTTAGTGCTCAGTATCTTCTCTGACGTAGGCTGAGTATTGCCAGGAATTAACCTGTCTTGTTGTCAAGGGGTCCTTAAAACCATAAAAACATCTCTAAATATCATATTATATAGACCTCTGAGGTTTTTGAAGACTTTATATAACTAGTGTACCTTATCTATCTATAGAATCATATTTATCTGTTAAACCTAGGTTGTATATACTTGTGATAAAAATAGACTAGTTATTGACATGACCATGATTTGGCCAACTAACAATTAACTTGTATTACTTAATTATTTTCAACAGTCTGCAGAAGCACCTTCAAAGTATTGGTAGTAAACCTTGTACTATAATTTAGTTGTATGGGTAAAATACCTCATATTAGAGTATAAATATATATAATTAATGTGAAGAATAGTATTAAATTTGAATTCTATACCAATGTATCAAAATTAAAGTTATTTTGCATCAATATGCAAAATTCTATAACAATGAATTAAAAATAACCTTGTTTGTGAGCAACAGTTAAGGCCTTAAGTTGAGGAATAGATTCAATAATCTACTTTTTTTTCTCCTGTCATCCCTATATATTTCTATATTTGCCCTTCTCCATAACTAAGAAAGAAATATAAAGGAAAAATAGAAATCCCTGAGTCCAACCTCATTTTTTTCTCTGAATAAGACCAATAATCACTTATAACCAACTCCCAATGAAAATAGATATCCATATCCCAAAAAACAACCAAAACCCTACCCAACACCCCCTTAAGGGAAATGGGGGCATTGTTCTCTTTTTAAGGCTTCTTCTGGCTGATTTGGGACAGATAATACCTTTATGGGGGCCCAAATACAATTGTGGAAAATGGATAAACCAGCTGGCAATATCGTGTGTGTTCAAGTTTCTAAATTTTGAGAAACTCCAGGCTTAATAGAAGTACTGTGTGGGACAGTATATGCTGCACCGATTGAGATCAGAAGCTTTCTTTGAAGCTGTCCTGGGAGCTGTCCTGTTCTGATGAGGAAGAGCAACTGAAGCACTTGCTGCTGGAACATGAAGGATGCAGATGTCAGAGCCCAGCATGCTGAGAGGAATGGATTCTGTCAGGTTTGATGCAGTGTCAGTGTCCAGTTTTTTTTGCTCTGAAAACATATAATTGCTCACAAACATTGTACAGTCCTAACGTTATAAAAGTGGGAGGTGTGCAGAATTCACAGAACAATTAAGGCTGGTTCTCTGCTCTTTGTGTGAGCAGAAGAAAGACATCTGTAAATCTTCATTCATACCACGTGAAAAAAAAATGGCATCTAAAAATAAGTCACAGGGATTCTGTAGCCAACAAGAATCATTGTCTAGGCATAGACAATAATGTGTCAGCCAGTCTCAGAGCTACTCCCAAGTAGAGAGATCAGCAATATAAGTTACCTGCTCGGTTTGCAGTTTCAATTCATGTAAATATAGACTGACTTGAGTTAGGAGTCTAGCTTTCATCCGTGTTTCATTTTGACTTTTTCTTTTTAAATGTATATTTTATTTATTATAACCTATTCATACTGCATCCTGACTGCCACCCACTCCCTCCTATCCTTCCATTCCCACGCTCCCTCCCTCCTCCACCTATTCCCCTCCCCCAGACCTCCAACTGGGCGGAGTGCCTTCCTTCCCCAACTGGCCACAGTCTTATCAAGACTCATCAGGAGAGCCTGCCTTTTCCTCCTCTGTGTGCCTGTTAGGCTATCTTGGCTAGAGGCAGGCACCAAATCAATGGTGCTGGAGTACATGTTAGAGGTTGAGCAGGAAGTTCCCTGTCCCCCACCCCTGTGGAGAATTGGCAGTCTATTGGTTACATCCGAGCAGGGGATCTTGGTTCTCTGCATGCACTGTCTTGGTTGGTGCATAAGTCCATGCAAGCCTGCCCTTTGTCCAGATGCATAGGCCCCAAGGTCTCCCTGTGGGGCTCCTGATCCTTCCCAGACCCTCCATTCCCTCACAGCTCTTCTCCCAGAGTCCTGCTGCAAGTCTTAGCACCTGTCCCAGTTCCCTACCGAGTGGAGTCTCTCAAAGGACATCTATCTTGGACTAATATCCACTGATAAGTGAGTATATACCATGCATGTCTTTATGGGTCTTCGTTACCTCACTCAGGATGATTGTGTCTAGTTCCATCCACTTGTCTACAAATTTCAATTTTTCCTTTCTTTTCACTGCTGAATAGTATTCCATTGTGTAAATGTACCAGAGTTTCTTTATCCATTCTTTGGTTGAGTGACATGTAGGTTGTTTCCAGATTTTTTAGTTTATGAATAAAGCTACTATGAACATAGTTGAGCAAATGTCCTTGTTGTATGATGGGCCATCTTTTGGGCATATGCCCAGGAGGGGAACAGGAAGGTCTTTAGGTAGCAATATTCTCAATTTTCTGAAAGAGTACCAGATTGATTTACAAAGTCATTGCACAAGTTTGCACTCGCACCAGGAATGGAGGAGTGTTCCCCTTTCTCCACATTCTTGCCAACATGTGCTGTCACTTGAGTTTCAAATCTTAGCCATTGTGATAGATGTAAGATGGAATCTCGCAATTGCTTTTATTGGCATTTCCCTGATGACTAGGCATGGAGCATTTCTTAATTGTTTCTGAGCTATTCCATATTCCTCTGTTGAGAATTCTCTGTTTAGCTCCGCATCCATTTTTAATTGAGTTACATGGTTTGGTGGTATTTACTTTCATGAAGTCTTTATACATTTTGGACAGTAGCCCTTTGTCAGATGTAAGGTCGGTGAAGATCTTTTTGCAGTCTGTATGCTGTTATTTTGTCCTATTGAAAGTGTCCTTTGCCTTACAGATGTTCGAAAGTGACATGTCCTCTTGGTGTATTTTTCCTTTGAGAAGTATGATGTGCCCTTCCCTATCTCTTTTGATTAGTTTGGTTTAAAGTCTTTTTTATTAGATTCTAGAATGGCTACTCCAGCTTGCTTTTTGGGTCCATTTTCTTGGAATACGATTTTCTAGCCCTTTACTGTAAGGTAATGTTTATCTTGATTGCTGAGTTGTGTTTCTTGTATACAGCAGAATGATGGGTCCTGCCTTTGCATCCATTCTCTTAGCCTGTGTCTTTTAATTGGGGACTTGAGGCCATTGGTGTTGAGAAATGTTAATGACCAGTGTTGTTGTTTCAGTGGTAGGGTATGTGTGTGTGCTTCCTTGCTTTTGGTTTTTCGGGCGTGGTGTTATTTATTTCCTTTGTTTTCCTGGGAAAAGTTACTCTCCTTGTGTGGAGTTTTACACATAATATCTTCTGTAGGGCTGGTTTTGTGGCAAGGTACTGTTTAAACTTGGTTTTGTCATGGGATATCTTGTTTTTTCCATCAATGGTAGGTGAAAGTTGCTGGGTATAGTAGTTTGGGTTGGCATCTGTGGTCTCTTAGTGTCTGTATAACATCTGTCCAGGTCCTCTTGGCTTTCTAATCAATATATTTTTAAGGTGGAATAATTAAGGAGAATATTGATGGACATCTAGAAAATGGAAGAAACCAAAAAACATTATATTATAATTTTGTATTTGTCATAAATCATATCAAACATTGTTTGATAATAACAGTTGTACTTTAGTCATTAGAGTGAGTATTATCAAAACTATTCTTCTAACTAGTGTGTTTTATGTGTTATTGTTATTTAGTTTGTATATGTGTGTTTTGTCTACATAGATATTTGTTCAACATATTCCTGCCTGGTGCCAGTAGAGGCTAATATGAGATATTTAATTTCCTGGAACTTCAGTTACAAATGTACTGGCTACCATGTGACCAGGTGCTTTGCAAGAGCAGAAACTGTTTTTTGCCTCTCAGCCATCTCTCTAGCTCTTCTTATCAGTTGTTAACACCTTATCTCAAATTTACCTGTACTTGACTGGTGCTTAAAACTGACCAAATATACTCTTTCTACAAAACAGTGATTATTGCTTTCATGAAATATTCTTTTTTTTTAGAGACTTGATACACTATGAGAATATACAGGGGGAGGTAATCCCCCTCAGGAATAGTCATAGGGGAGGGGAATAATGGGAAAATGGGGAGGGGGGAGGAATGGGAGGATACAAGGGATGGGATAAACATTGAGTTGTAACAAGAATAAATTAATTAAAAAAAACAATAAAAAAATAAATAAAAGGCCTTGAAAAAAAAAAGAAAGAAAAGAAAAACCAAGAATTGAATCCACCAACATCAGGACCAAAATCAAGTCCTTCTCATCCACCCACCTTGTTTTCAGAAGGAGTTCAGAGTTAAAAGTTGAAACAGGGTAGACACCAATAAATGAAATGGTTCAAGGAATGAGACTGAGAAGCTGTTCTAGGTATATAGCTCCAAGGCAACTTCATATGACAGTAGGGGAGCTCAATAACATGTTCATTCTACAATTCTATGAAATATATTAGCATCTAGTAATTGTCACAGATGTGCAGTCATCCACTAGTGATGATTCAAGCCTGATCCCTGCAGCAAACTGGCTTGTCAGACTAACCAAAGTAAACAAAGGATGTCCAGATTGAGTGCGAGACGCTGCCTCAGTAAACAGAGTGCAGAACTCATGAGGAATTTATGTGACATCTATCTTTAGTTTCTTCATACCCCATACATGCATGCATTCATATTCATGAGAGCTAGCATGCAAAGTGAACACACACACATGTGCACACACATAGACATTAGTCCATGAAATTAATTAATTAGGTTCACAAATTGGAATTTAATATAAGCCATTATGCAAGTGATGCTGTCACCAGGAAGACTGACACACAACCAACTGTCTAACAAATCCAACTGCTGTCTCTCTAAACATATGTCTCTCTTCAAACGCTTTCACATCATCAGAGGAAGCCTCACAATGACATGGTGTGGTGGAAGGAAAGGGACGTCAATAATTCACATGCACTCTTCAGCTGAGGTCTTCTGGCTGCTGTATCACCAGGTGCTGAGAGGGCAGTGATTACTTTATCACTGCATAATTGAGAAACTGGAGACCTGGGAGGTAAAACGTATTCTGATGGGTAAACTGGAAAGTTCAGAGAAATATATGTGGACATAAAGAAGTAAAGTGAAGGACGTGTTCATAAATACTTTCATTTCCATCCCAATACTTAGGGACTGTGAGGAAACTACCTCTCCCCAGAGTCCCTAAGGCACATCAATTTAAAAGCTGGTTTTCATTTTCAAATTGTTTTAACATGGATTTTGGAGCCAGGACTCCTACAATGGTTTTGAGGAAAAGAGAGGGAAAGGAATGAAAGTGATACCAACTGAAGAATGTCACCCAAATAATGCTTTGATTTAGAAAGATTTTAAGTAAAGGCTCATATTTCCTTTTAAAATGTGACCATCTCTATTAGCTCACTAAGGAAACTCAACAGATAAAACAAGGTCTCATACCCCAAGAGAGCAGTATTATGTGCTATACACATACATGAGAACACTTTGGAAAATATTATAATTGATGTAAGAAAATGCATTTTAAATAAAACAAAAATTTAAATTAGTGGGTGGGGTTTCTAATAAGGCATCAGCAAAAAACTTTGGAAACTGATTACCTGTATACATTATTACATAATAAAAATGAATACATATAACTATCCACTCATACATGCACAAATGAATGGAAATTAAACATATATTAAAATGAATTTTTCAACAAATGTAGCTAAAGTAAACATATTTTAAACACTGAGTATAACGTAGTATAGTTGCTTGTAGCAATCAATATTAATAAAATCCTGGCCAGTGTCACAATTACCAGCCAGAAGGATAAACATTTCTGCTGAGCTTGAAAGTCAAAGCTCAGTATTTGTATCCATCATACTAAATGGTAAAATAAGATTATGTTGGACAGTTGTGAAAGAAAGATGGGCAAAGTGCATGAAGAACAAATGAGAAGGCATTAAAGGAACACTAACAGAAATAAAGTAGAATCTTCCCTAAATAGTAAGCAAGCTGAGCCCAGTTATCTTTATGTAAAACTTTACTCCTCAGTAAGAGAGAAAATCACCTGTCCTTGTAGATCTTGACAACACACACACAGGAATAATACAGAAATGTCTGGTGGAATATTGACACACTGATTATTCCTCTGAGGTAGACAGATTAATAAAAAGCATAAAAACTTGGAGCTAGAGAGTTGGTTCAGTGGTTAAGAGCATTAGTTGCTCTTGCAGAGAACCCTCATTCAATTCCAAGTATTTCATGGCAGCTCGAAACCTCTTGTAATTCCAGTTCTTGGTGAATAATGCCCTGTTCCAGACTCCTTAGACACTGCATTCACATAGAGACACAGACAGACAGACAGACAGACACACACACACACACACACACACACATACACGGGAAGAGAGAGAGAGAGAGAGAGAGAGAGAGAGAGAGAGAAAGAGAGAGAGAGAGAGAGAGAAAGAGAGAGAGAGTCATCATTCACTAGGTAACACATAAACCATTTCCTACAATATTTTTCTTATGCTTTGTTAACATACAAAATGACAACAAGACAAAATTGGTAGCACACTACTTTGGTAAAGAGTACTGAGTACTATGTTCCAATAGGCACTCATTAAATCAAGGCCATCTATAGTCTCTAAGTGAGAGCCCCATGTAGGCAATTTCAGCTGATACGTCTCCAAAGCTTAAGACACACCATACTGAAGTGAAGTGCATTCATCAGCATTCAGCTTTTGAACTCTTTTTTGTTCCTGTTTCTCAAGTGAACAATTGCATTTTGGCAAAGTCTAGTACTCATAATAGTGAGCCCAATGCATGACAAAGAAATAACCCAAAAATCTCAACTGTAGAAATGCCTAATAGGTATTAACAATATCTAAGCAGACAGTTATTCTGTTAAAATTTAACACTTAAGTCTCATGGCATCAGGCATTGTCAGCATACACTGTTGTCATCCTAATCCTGGAGTGATTTTCAAGGATCAGGGAGGAAGAATGTCATTTGTTGATTGTAGACACACAGTATGCCCTGGTGTTGCTAGCATGGTCCAGTGCGTTCCCCAAGAGCTCTTTTCTAATTTGCAAAACACGCACCAGAGATGTTGTAGGGCAGTGACAATTTTGTAGACTGACCCTTAAATTACTCCTGGCACACATTTGTTTTTAATCAAAGACCATCGCACTAGGGGTAGCATATGCCCAGATGCCTTCAGGGACTACATAGGATGTGAATGTATTTTAGAGTTATTCTCTTATCTTCATTACAAGGGATGCTTTTTTCCCCCTCAGAGCACAGCAGGCTTTGTGGATGTTACTATATTTGATGCCAACAATACCAAAAATTTTTTATCCTGTTTTAAAGATGGGAATACAGAATGTGGAAATTTCATGATTTAATTAAAACCATGAATGAGTTCTGGAACCACAGCTATCCCTTAGTGGTTAGGCTTATTATTAAACTAATGAAAGGGATCAATTAAACACAGGACAGACAGTAGATTCTTGTATTTTAATGACTATTGGATTGAGTCCTATTTTACACTATAACTTTATCTCAGTGTCCTTGCAGTTGAGAAGTGTGAGAAGTTTGAGAGTTCAGGTAGTCTTGTTGTCCAAGTTGTTGACAAGCTAAAAGCAGAGCCAGACTGAACCACGTGGTCCCAAGGCTGCTTCCTATTTCATTATAAGGGCTCAACTCTAACACCAGGAATCATATGTGGCTTTATTGACAAAGAACTTTGAAGAAAAATTAAAAATAAGATACCTTGTTTATGACAATAAGGAAAATTGGAAGCAATTGAAACTAACAACACACAAGTGTTTGAGTTATACTTGTTAATCTTCAAAGGGCAGCTTGCTACTGACATTCTTGGGACATTCTTTTTTTTATGTATAGATTTTTTAATTAATTTATTCTTGTTACATCTCAATGTTTATCCCATCCCTTGTATCCTCCCATTCCTCCCCCCCCCCATTTTCCCATTATTCTCCTCCCCTATGACTGTTCCTGAGGGGGATTACCTCCCCCTGTATATTCTCATAGGGTATCAAGTCTCTTCTTGGCTACCTTCTGTCCTTCCTCTGAGTGCCACCAGGTCTCCCCCTCCAGGGGACGTGGTCAAATGTGAGGCACCAGAGTACGTGAGAAAGTCATATCACACTCTCCACTCAAATGGTATATACTCACTTATATCTGCATACTAGCCCAAGGGGCATGTCCCACGAAAGCCTTCACTTACCAGGAAACTGGAACAGAGGGGAGGGCATCTGATTGGGACTCTAAATGAGAGACACATGGGAGAATAGCAAAATAAAAGAATACAGAGGGACATTCTTGATACCTCTACTGCAGAGCATTGTAGCTTCCATCCTGAGACTAGAAAAGGGTCTTGTCTCCACTTCAGACTAAAAGGCTGGAATCTCCCAATCTATTTTTCCTAAGGACAAGTGATTAGATAGACACATTTGAGCTTGTGTCTGTTAAAGTATAACCTAGACCCAGGGTATCCTACTTTTATTTCTAAAGCAGCTTTGGGGAGGAATGCGTTTATCTAGCTTAGAAGTCCTGATCACAGCCTATCATAGAGGGAAATGGGGGCAAGAGCTCAAGCAAGATCAGGTGCAGTTCATACAAATTTTCTTCTATTAACTCTGGAGAAGGCTGCCAGTCAAAGGTAAAGGACCATAAACATTTTTTATTCTTCTTTCTTCATACCCTTATGGAGAAGGCCCACTGGTTCAGTGAGAGACACGTTGGCATACAACCAGTCTTCTCTTCTCTCTTCTCACCAGCCTAGAAATAACCTCTAAGGTGGGGATTTAAACAACTTTACACATCTCTTTTTCAGCCCATCCACCACTGAAGGAATGGATTGTCTTTATACTTCCACCATATAAGTTACTGAGAAAAAATGATGGGGAACCATAGAAAACATATATACAGTTCCATACTCTGAAACCAGTCAAAACCTGATCTGCAGATTAATAATCTTTCACAACTCAGAAAACAGACATTTTTCCTAGAACTAAATTGGATGGACCACACTCAGATATATCAAATATAAGACAAACAATATATGAAATGTTATACCATTTTCAGCATGTTATTGGAAACTATGAACTAGAGGCATGTACTGATCTTTTACCATATATAACAAATGGAATAAAATATTAAAGTTTAAAAATATAGTCATTTAACCTACAAGTAAGAGAATTTTGGTTCTTTTTTTAGCTTTTAAAACTCTAAAAAATTACCCAGCTAGGGAAAAGGGATCCCAAAGCAGGCAATGCAGTCAGAGACAGCCCTTGCTCCTGCTTTAGATGTCCCACATAAAGACACAGCTATATAACAGTTACATATGGGCAGAGGGCCTAACAAAGCTATACTTTTATAATAAAATGTGAGGTATAAATTGCAGGCAATTTAAATTCAGATTATTTACAGTGCATGTCTTTCATCTTTCACTCTTATTGAAACTGCCACTGAAAGAGTGATTTGATAAAAATAGCCCATTAAAAATCATGTTGACTGCCAGCTACAATCACATTTACATAAACTTTCAGAAAATATACTTTTACCTTTTAAGAGTTGTGAGAACCCCTGCTTTATATTTTAACAAGAATCTAGATAAATTTTACATATTCTGCAGGTGTTAGAGATACCTGATGTATTGTCACCAAATTATAGTACTAAGAAATATAAAATTCTAGTTTTAACTCAGTGGAAGTCACTGCCCAGGGTCAGCAGATGTGGAATTGGGAGGTGAGGGTGTTTTCCTTTGCTGACCTTGAGAAGAGTGTGGGAGGTTACCTCACAGCTCTGACCATGGCTGTTCATCAGTGGAGCAGAGGACCCCATTTCATAGCACTCGTCCCACGGAGTGCTTATGTGCAAATATATTTACATAGCATTGTATCACAGGTGGCCATAGACAATAATAGGTTTTGTGTCTTGACAATAGCACATTGAATGACACAACCCAAATACATTAGAGAGTTTTTAAAAAGCATTCTTCACTGTATAGTATGCTTGGAAACGTCAACATAAATCGTAATTTCTCTTTGCCAGTGAAAGTCATGGATTTTTTTTTCCTGTTCCTCTGGGGTAATAAAAAGCAAATCAAGGCTTTGTACAGCCTCTATTTTTTGTCACAGTATTTCATCTCTACCAGGCAGCTCAAGAGTGAAAATACTAAAATAGCCCAAAGTGTTGACACATACTTAAATTAGGTACCGTGAGGTCATTTGGCGTATGATTTTCATACAAAAACCTAAGCAAACTGAGGTTTCCATTTACACCTAAATTTTTATATATGGTAGTTGCAGAGTTTAACATTTTATGACTGCATTATTCTAAATCAAGAAGTATAAGACATGCAGAAGAAATAATTCAGTTGTCCTTATTTGCAAGGCACCATTATTGAGTACATTTATTGTAAATGATTCTAGAAACATAACT
Organism: Acomys russatus; assembly: GCF_903995435.1. NCBI lineage: Eukaryota > Metazoa > Chordata > Mammalia > Rodentia > Muridae > Acomys > Acomys russatus. Next base: position 11,337,309 of record NC_067143.1, read on the forward strand.
TGTTAAAAATAATATGAAATTATGAAAGTAAAATTAGACAGGTCATTAAAAGCTGCATGTCATTTTAAGGATGCATACTGCTAAATAATTTATTATTTGCTTAGTGTACTTAAACTTCCTAAGTACCATAAAACTGTTTTTATTATAGAAATTTTCTTCAAATTTGAAAGCATTATACATTTATTTTTTTAGCTGTGGGACTTTCCAAGTCTAGAGTTAAGCAATTAACACTGAGCTCTATCTAATTAAATCAACAGAGTCGATTCAGCTGACACTTTGCTGTGTACTCAAATGAACAAACTGTCTCGTTGAATTAAATGGAAGGCATCTCTCCCAGATACTTTCTCTGCCAAATTGTTTTGTACAACAGTTGGTGTGGAAGGAAAATGAACCTTCCTTGGATAGGATCCCATAAAGCACCGTTGCCTTGCTTCGGCTCTCTGATCCAGAAGTCCGTAAGCAGTGCCAGACTGTTCCAGAGCCTAATGCAAGTCTTCTTTCATTGAGTTGACCACCCTTGCACAGAAAGGCGATGTACATTCTCTTCTGAAGATCAGGGAAGTCATTTTCCAGAAGCCCCCTGTCCAGTGCCTGAGCTCCTCAGTGTCATGTGCATCTCTTATGGTTCTGTTTCTCTAAATTCAGGGATATACATGACTGGGGAGATTTTACCATCATTCACTTCACCAAGCACACAGTACTTCTCTCACTGAGGCTATCAGAGTCATTACCTGGTGACAGCTTTGCAATCCGTTATTTATTCTGTCTACCCAAGTATGATGATCAGCTTTGAAAAAAAGCTTTTCTGTGAGGAACCACACTGACTCCAGGTTCTGTACAGTTCTCTGGTGACTGTGTAGCTACAGGGAAGACTACCCTCTTTCTTATAAAACCCAAGAAGCTACAGGATGAATAGAAGAGGGTTCTAGGCTTGGCCACACATTAATGCTAAGCCTCTTACTGGCTGCCTGACAGGGAATGGGCAAGTCAAACCACTGAGTAATCTGGACTCACCCTACTTCCTTTCCAACTATGGTGTTTAAAAGCTGGGCCATGTGGAGAAAGGACCAAGCATTAAATCTCCTACTCATGAAATTCCTTTTTTTTTTTTTTTTTTTTGTGAGAACGGCACCTTTGGTCCTCATGTCTTTGAATAGTGAAGAAAAGCACATTTGTGAGCTTCAAGAAATTTGATTAGACAGTTCAGTAACTGTCAGCAAATTTGAGAAATGTGAACAGGGGAGCAGCATGAGTTTGGAGGATTGTGCATAAGCATGAACTACACTGACCACAGAGGCTCCTTTTGATATCTTCAAGGCAATTAAGGAGCACCTCAGCTGGGAGGAACCTCTATTCATGTCTCCCACAATGCAATGCCAGCTAGAAGCACAAGGCTTTGTGATGGGGTGCCCTGGGAAATGTAAATAGTATCTATGATGCTCAAGTCTTCAAGAGCATTTGAGTGAGAATGAGGAAGGAGAACTCAGTTCCTGCTGTTGGAGGACTTTGGGGACTAAGGCTGAGAAGCAGCAGAAGGAAATAAACCATTGAGAACTGTGAGCACCTTGGGCCACAGCATTGCACAAGCCGGTCTTAAATTTTTTCTGGGAACCAAGGTATTTGGGAGCTGAAGTGCAATGTATTCTAAAGACTACCTGGTCACAGTACTGACTTGTTTCTTCTGAATGCACTGATAATATAAAGAAAAATTGATATATGCCCACTTGCATTCACTAGTTTAAACAAGGAAAAAACATTACTCTTAAATTTGCCAATTGTGATTGCATGAAAATTACCTTTTTTGGCAACTGCAATTAGACTTAGCATATTGGTTGTTCCAATAGTGACAGGTACTTTATTATCTACACATTTCTGGTGGTCTGAGGGCCTGGGTATCACAAGATTCTTGCATCTCACTATATGAATAAATAGTTGGGAAAGGAGCTCCTTTGCTTCTCAGTGAATTATTGTTAATTCATGTTAATGTGTGCACTGGCTATGAAGATACAGGCTATTAATCTGGCAAATCAGTGACCATGGCAGGATTTTAGCCAAAACTTCCATTGCAAAGTGAACACTTAAACATTGTTTTAATTGAATAAACATGATTAAATCAATACTTTTTTCCCTGAGGTATTACAATAAAGATGGATTCCAGATGTCAATGGCTACAGGCACATGAGGAGCAGAGAGCAGCTCCAAGGAGTGAAAGAGACCCATGGAGGCTCAGAGGAGAGACACTGCAGTAGAGGGTGAGTCTTCAGAGCACATAGCATCTCCAGAACAACAATAAAAAGGCAAGTTTTATGGGAATATGCTTTTATAATATGGTCTCATGAATTTGGAAAAAAAGGTGGATGAACAGAGCCCCCAAGCATGGGGCGGAGAGAAGAGAAACTAGAGCCGCTGGAGCTCACACTGGTGGGGATGCATGAGGGTTCATCTTCTGGGTAGGGTCTGCTCAAAAGACCTCCAGGGTCTGTGTTGTAGCTGGAGGCCAGGGTGCTGTCCTTGGTCCTTACCTTAGCCAGAAACCATGCAGAAGTTCACACTAAGGTCCCACATCAAAATAAGCAGTCTAGACAGGAAGCGCTTGAAGACAGTCCTTAAAAATTGTGACAAAGGTGCAGAAGTGTAGCTTTTCAGAATGATGGTTCCTGGCTGGCGCGGGTGTCACAGTGTGGAAGGGCTCAGCTATCCACAAGGGTCTGAGTACTAATAGTTTTGCTATGCTCCAAAGAATATATGAACAACATAAATTGAACTTGATGTATTGTTTTTTAATTTAGTGGAGCACAATAGTGGAGAGGGGGACATGGGAACATTGGAAAACAAGTGTAATGTGCATTGTGTGAAAATTCAAAATAATCAATGAAATACACTGACTTTTCATATGAAAAAAACATTCATTTAAAACAGGGCAGTATTTTATTTGTAAGGCATGCTTTCCAGGAATTCATTCTGCAACAGACAGTGCCAGCCACAAACTAGTGGTTTCCCAGCTACCTCAGCTCCCAGGTGCCCAGTTGGTTCCTCTGAACAAACACTCCTAGCACTAACATTAGAGCTAGAGAGTTTTTCTGGAGGACCAGAGGAGGGAACACAGTTTCTCCTATGTCCTAGACATGAAACACAGTCCTATTTCTCTGTCATGAAGGCCCAGTTCCAACTGTAAACCCCAGGTCCAGAAGGGTTGCACACTGAGCCCTGAGTAGCACACAGCTGCTTATCTAGCCCTGTCAGCCAAGGCAACCCTGCTCATGGAGGGTTGGCAGATGTGGCAGCCAGTTTCCCTCCCATCCCAACTCTCTGCAGAACAGCACTAACATCCAAATGCTAATGTGGAGCCAGAGTGGAGGGTAGCTGCCACAGTGAAGCCTCTTGTCTCAGTGCTCCTGTCTACACCCCCAGCTCTGTCTCTGCTTCTGTGAAAAAGCTCTCAGGAACTACCTGGGTGCTTCCTCTGCACTGTTCTCTCCTAAACACTCAACATCTCAGTGTGACAGAGCCCAGCCAGTCCCTTATTCCACTGTGGAATGTGAAGATCCATTCAGTGAGAGAGGAAATGCTGTTTCCAAAACCATAAGCATCTTGTATCAGGATCATACGTATCTCAAGAGCATTCATTTTCTGATTGGCTAGAAGGTAGAATGGTTTCATAAAGCTATACTGGTAGCCCACCCAAGACTTTCTGCAAAAAATTAAAAACCCTCCTAATTAGAGATGCACACTCCTTTCCCATTTTCTATATTCTTCTCTATCTACAGGTCTACATAGCCTAGTCTTTTTGTAGATAGCCCCAAAAATGACATTCCCCAAGCATCAGCCTCCTTACTATGCTCCTCTCTTCTCAGTGCCCTTTAACTAGACATATTTCAAGTGTTGGGAATGCTAATTTAAATTTTTCATTGGGTTTATTTCTTGAGGTATGGTTTTATAAACTCAATGGTCTTATACACTTATATAGTTCCTGAAGTCACTGTGGAGTCAGAGACTGGCATGATCTCCTTCAATCCCCTGAATCTGGCTCCTAAGAGCAGAGATTATAGGGGTATGCCACCATGCTCTGACAAATCACATGAGCAGTTGTTGGGAGTGTTGGTCAGGGTAGTGTAGCTATCTATAAACTGTTTACCCTAAGTGGATGACAACCTGCTCCATCAATAAGATGCCTGTGTTTGTTGACCCAGTGTTCAGAGCCAGAGAGAGCAGAGCTGCTCCTGTGCCCTTACCTGTGACTAATATTTCTGCTGTGTCAGGGAAAGAAGACTTTCCTCTACTGCACAGCATCAGGGAACACACATGTGCAGCCACAAAGGAAGAAGAGGAGAAATATTTGCCTAGCTGGAAAATGTCAGCCAGTCTCAGCTGATGAAAAAACAGTGACATGTGTTGTTGAGTACCCTCAGAACTCAACACTACTCTGGAAGAGCAGCAACTGTCATGTACTATTGTGGAAACTGTGTGGCAGGAAACATCTAGACTAATGACTAAGTAACCAAGGGACCCTAGATCCTGCCTCCCTTTATATCACCTAGAAAAGTGAAGACACATTTAGTGAGTAGTTGAGTAAGTGTTCAGTCCAAAGTCACAACCCTATAAAATGTCAGAGCCAAGATCACACAGGACACAATTTTTCAGTCATACTTTTCCCTTAATCCCACATTGTTTCAATGATTTCCAATTTAGGAAGGTGTCCAATTAAATAAACATTAAAGTTTCTTTTCCTCCCTGGCATTATCTTGAGGGGAGTATCAGTAAAGGTACATGGTCTGGATCAAGGAATGAGATAAAAGATGGTTGAGTTTCATAAGAAAAAGTCACATGTGTTCAGGATCAGAGACACTGGACACTAGGCAAGTTTGTTTACTTTGTGCCATGGAAACCTCAAGATCTATCAGCTGTTGATTGGCTGAAAGGGAGAATGATGTCATATAACAGGAGAAAGCCAAAACAAGTCTCAGGAGCCATGTGTAAAAAAGGACAGAGTGGAAACCCTGCTCAAAAGGAAGGCTAGAGCAGCCCTACATGGCTGAAATCTGAGCAGTTGAAGGAACACAACCCAGAGATGATCATTTCTGTTTCTAAGAACTTAGTTCAACAACAGTGTCACATGTTGCTTATAATTGGTCATTAATAAAGTTATGTATCATTTACATGTGATTTTCACATTTCAATTGGTACTAATATATGTTGTATACATAGATATGTCCTTAGTGAGTATATTACTTACTGCTTTATTCCAGTGAAGAGACACTATGACCAAGAAAACTCTATTAACAGAAGTCATTTAATTGGGAGCTTCTGTTTACATTTACAGTGTCAGTCCATGATGTCATGTCTGAGTCCTGCAGCATAGCTGAGAGCTTTTGATCCTGAATTACAAGAGGATGACAGAGAGAGAGAGAGAGAGAGAGAGAGAGAGAGAGAGAGACAGAGAGAGAGACAGAAGAGAGAGAAGAGACACAAAGAAAAAGAGAGACAAAGGAACACAGAGACTGACAGAAAGTTAGAGACAGACAGACACAGTGATAGACACAGAGACAGATGGAGACAGAAATGTAGTTGTGTCTGATCACTGGCATTGGCATCTTTTTTTTTTAATAGATTAAGTTTGTTTATTTTTAATTTATTCACATTATATCCAGATTGTAGGCCCCTCTCTTATATCCTCCTAGTTCTTCTCACCCTCCCTTTTTTCCCTCTCCCCTTCCCCTAGTGCTCAGAAAGGGGGAGTACTCTTCCCCTATCATCCGACCCCAACCTATCAAGTGTTATCAGTATAGCCTGTCTCCTCTTCCGCTGTGGGCTGTCATGGCTGACCCACCAGGGGAATTCATCAATGAGTAGACAACAAGGTCCATGTGAAAGACAGGCCCTACTCCCCATATCATGGGGCTCACATGGAAACTGTGCTGCCTATCAACTACATCTGAGTAGGGGGTCTAGGTCCTCTCCATATATGGTGCTTGGTGGCTACATCAATCTCTGTAGGTACCGCTGGGCCCATATTTGTTGGCTCTGATGTTCTCTTTGTGGAATCCTGTCACCTTCAGGTCATTCTATGTCTCAGCTCTTCCCTAGGTCACCTTGTATTCTGCCACTGGCTCAGAAGGTAAGAGCATTGCCTACTCTTCCAGAGGTCCTGCCTTCAATTCCCAGCAACCACGTGGTAGCTCACAACCATCTGTACTGGGATATAGTGCCCTCTTCAGGTACACAGATGTACAGGCAAATAGAGCATTGGTATCTTAAACCTAAAAGGTCACTTCCCAGCGATATAGATATCTTTTCCAATAGAAACTATATACTTTTACAAGGTCAAACCTCCTAACCTTTCCCAAACAGTTCATCATTGGGCTGAAACATGCAAGTATATGGGTCTGTGGGACCATTATCATTCAAATCTATAGAAAATGTAAGTGAAGACAGTCCTCCTTAAAATATGTCATTCAATCTAATCTATAAAGTTACAGCAGCTTTCACTTGAACTTCAGTTTTGTACAGGGTGACCAATATGAATCTATTTGCATTTTCTCCATGTAGACATCCAGTTAGACCAGCACCATTTTTTGAAGATGCTATATTTTTTCCAGCTTAAATTTTGTCTTCTTTATAAAAAACAAAGTGTTCATAGTTGTATGAGTTTATTTCTGGGTCTTCAATTTTATTCCATTGATCAACCAGCCTATTTCTATTCCAATACCATGCTGTTTTTATTACTGTTGCTCTGTAGTACAGCTTGACATCAGGGATAGAGAGTCCTCCTGAAGATCTTTTATTGTACAGGATTGTTTTAGCTATTCTGGGTTTTTTTTTTCCAATATAAAGTTGAGAATTGATCTTTCAAGGTCTTTAAAAATTGTATAGATATTTTGATAGGGATTGCATTTAATCTGTACTTGCTTTTGTTTGGGTGGCCATTTTTACTATGCTGATCTTCCCTATCCACAAGCATAGGAGATCTCTCAATCTTCTATATCTTCTTCAATTTCTTTCTTCAGAGACTTAAGGTTTTGTTTGGTTTGGTTTCATTTACTTTGTTGTTGTTTTTATACAAGTCTTTCACTTGCTTGCTTAAAGTTACACCAAGATACAGAGGTTCCATGTACACTACTCTCTAGAAACTGGGGTACCTGTGTGCGGAGAAGGGAAGTGACTCTCTCCTGCTCCAAGCAGGCTACAAAAATCCCCTACCCAGATAGATCTAGCCAAAGGACAGAACATTCTTCATAGTTAAGTGGAGACTGGGGACTGACTTTAACACGATTTCTGGTGCCCTATATTTGGCTATGTCCACTTGTTGGGGAGGCCCGATGGCACTCGGAAGAAGGATAGCAGACTAACAAGAAGAGACTTGATACCCTAGCACCATACTCACGAGGAGTAGGTCCCCTCTGTCACAGTCATAGGAAAGGGGAATGGGGTGAAAGCGAGAGGGAGGAATGGGAGGATGCATGGGATGGGATAGCAAATGAGATGTAATATGAATTATTTTATTTTTCAATAAAAATGTGTTTAAAAGAAAAGACCATTTTGTGAAAGGTGTCACTAATCTGGTTCTGCTGTGGTAAGACACTTCAAAGCCAGAATTAACAAGGAGCTATTCCTGTTCTACAGACTGGCTCTCCAAATATTTACTATAAACAGAAAGCATATCCTGGAATCACTCTTTCGTTTTTTACAACCCAGGGCTTAAAACCCAGGGACCAGAGCTTGGGAGAGTAGTTTTGTCTTTTCCTTTCACCCTTCATGGCCTTTCCACTTGTCCTTCATTCCCTTCACCTGGTGGTCCTTTTAATCTTTTGGCTTAGCTCTGACTCTTTTATACCAAATTATGAAATGTAGGATGCATTAAGCTCGGGTCTTTGTTTCTTGGCTCATTCTGGCTCGTCGTTTTGGCTACCTCTGTACTTCTGCAAGTGACGGCTTCCTTCCTCTGCTCGAGAGGCACAGTGGAGGTATCTTCTCACAGAGGAGTGTGAGAACCTGGGTTCTCTCTGCTCAAGAATGCACAGATCCACCTGCTCCCTCTCCAAGGGGCAGTGGCTGCCTTGCTTTGTCTTAGCTTATAGGTGTAAAGTTTGCTGACCCACATTCCTGTTTGTTCGTCTGGTCCTTTCAGGCATCCATGCAGTGTTGCATATTGAGTGGCTACCTTCCCCAAACCAGCTTCTGTGGAGTTAGAGAATTGAGGCAGACCACAAGTACAAGACCTATTGTGAAGGGTGTAGTTTTTTCTAATTTCTTTCTCATGCTGGCAGGGCCACCTAAGCAGCTCTCTTTTTGCATGGTCCCCAGCTGCCTGGCCTACAGGTGTCACAAACCATAAGCTAACAAAGACAGTGAACTCAGCCGAAGTGAGTAGGGCATAGGACAGAAGTCCGATGATCTGTACCTACCCTCAAACATTCCATAAGAGACCACCAAAACTGATAACAACAAAGATATCATAATGGGAACAGGTCAATATTAGAACACAAAAAACAATTTCCAGGGCCATTTGACATCACCAGAAACCAGCAGCCCTACCAGAGCAAACCCTGGAGATAATTTTCCACTTGGTGCACAAGAGAAAAATTTCTAATTTGAGGTTGTTAAAATGATAGAGGCTTTAAGGATGGAAAATAAATACCTAAAACTAACAGGAATATAAAAATAAAGAGGTGAAAGAATTCAACAAATACCTTAAAGAGATTAATGAAAGACAGGAAACTACAATGAAATAGAAGAAGGAAATGGATAAAAGGATTCCAGACATAAAAATGGAGATAGAATCAATGAAGAAAACACAATGGGAGACAAAAATGGAAGTGGAAAACTTGGGGAAGAAGACAGGAAGTACAGACACAAGCATTACAACAAATAACAAGAGATGGAAGAAAGAATCTCAAGGGTAGAAGATTTGATTGGAGAATTCCATAAAACAGTCAAAGAATATGTTAAATCTAAAAAGCTCCTGACTCAGAACATCCAAGATGCCTGGGACCATATGATATGAAAAGACCAATTCAAGAAAAATAGGAATAGAAGAAAAAGAATACTCCCAGTTACATGTCCCAGAAAATATTTTCAATAAAATCATAAAAGAAAACTTCCCTAACCCAAAGAAAGAAATGCTCATATATATATATATATATATATATATATATATATATATATATATATATATATATATATATATATATATATATATATATAAAAGAAGCTTACAAAGCTCCAATAGATTGATTGGACCAGAAAAGAAAATCTTCCCATCATATAATAATCAAAACAGTAAATATAGAAAAAAGAAAGAATATTAAAAGCTTCAGGAGAAAAAGGCCAAGTCACTTATGAAGAAAAACCTAGCAGAATTACATCAGACCTCACAACAGGGACTATGAAAGCAATGAGGGCCTAGACAGATGTCATGTAGACATCAATAGATCACACATGCCAACCCAGACTACTATACCCAGCAAAACTTTCAATCACCAAGGAGGAGGAAACAAGATATTCCATGACAAAACCAAGCTTAAACAATACCTAGCCACAAATCCAGTGCACAGTATCTTATATAGCAGAATTCTAACTTCCCAAAAGTTAATAAAAAGTCTGACAATGTCATAGTTACAGAGATTCCTACAAGCTTTCTCAATATGGGAATGACACATTTAGCTAAGGCAGCTGTATGTTTCTTACATACCTAGAATTGCTCTCCATTGTAGAAATAAAAACAATTTACTTTCATCACTGTGAGCCAAAGATGCTTCTTTGGAGACAGGACTTTGTCAACATTATTTCTGTGTAAGAGAAAACATACTACACTTAGAAAAGGCATCGTTAATCTACGAAATTCTTACCACTCAGGGAACTGCTGGAATAGGAGAATATGTAACCTGTCAGAATAAAATTATAACCTGCTTATTGATTATTGACTTAAATCAAGAGAAAAAAATAAAGAGTGGCACAAGCCTGCTGACCTGTGCAGAGCTCTTCTAGACTGTCCTCTTATGTAAATAAAGTTTCTATCTAGATTTTTCATCATCAAGTAGATGTGTGAAAGAAATTTTTCATAGAGAACAGTTTGTATTTTTTTTACTAAATTTTAATTTATTATAATTTATTCAGATTACATAAAAGTTGTTATCCTTTCACTTGTAGCTCCCTCTTCCCATCCATCCTTCATTTTCTGTCCTATTACCCCATCCTAGACCTCTGACAAAGGGGACCTCTTTCCCCACCATATGAACAGAGCCTATCAGGGCTCGTTTGGATAGCCTGCTTCCCCTTCCTCTGTATACCTGCTGGCCATTGCCACCAAGGGGAAGTGATCAAATTACGGGTACCAGAATTCAGGTCAGGGGCAGTCCTGATCTCCCTACAATCATGGAGAATGACTATTCATTGGCTGTATCTCAGCAGGGAATCTAGGTTTACTTCATGCATTGTTCTTGGTAGGTGTAACAGTTGTGTAGCCTCCTCCCCTACTAGGTCCAGATCCATTTGACTTGATGGTCTTCCTGTGGGGCTCCTGAATCCTTCTATTCCCCCATTCTCCCATAACACTCTCAGCGCTCCACTCAGAGTCCAGCAGTGATTCTCAGCATCTGTCCCAATTTCCTGCTGGATGGAGTCTCTCAGAGCACATCTATGTTGGGTTAATATCCACTTATCAGTGAATATATACAATGTGTGTCTTTATGGGTCTGGGTTACCTCCCTCAAGATGATCTTTTCTAATTCCATCCATTTGCCTACAAGTTTCAAGATTACTGTGTTTTTAATAAGTGAATAGTATTGCATTGTGTAAATGTACCATTTTAAAAATGCATTCTTTGGTTGAGGAACATCTAGGTTGTTTCCAGATTCTGACTATTATGAGTAAAGCTGCCATAAACATAGTTGAGCAAATATCCTTGTTGTATGGTAGACCATAGCTGGGTATTGAGGTAGCGCTATTCACAGTTTTCTGAGAAAGCATCAGATTGCTTTCCAAGGTATTTGTACAAGTTTGCACTTCCACTAGCAATAGAGGAGTGTACTCCTTTCTCCACATCGGGGCCAGCATGTGTTATCACTTGAATTTCTGATCTTAGCCATTCTCATAGATGTACTCTGGAGTCTCACAGTCTTTTTGACTTGCATTTACCTGATGACTAGGAATGTTGAGCATTTCTTTAGGCGTTTCTCGGCCTTTTGATGGTTCTCTGTTGAGAATTCTCTCTTTAGCTCTGCCTCCCATTTTTTAAATTGGATTATTTGGTTTGGTGGTGTTTAATTGCCTAAGTTCTTCATATATTGTGGATATTAGTCATTTGTTGCATATAGGGTTGGTAAAGATCTTCTCCCAGTGTGTAGACTGTAGCTTTGTTTTATCGACAGTGTTCTTTGTCTTACAGAAGCTTTTCAGTTTCATTAGCTCCCATTTATTAATTGCTGATTTTAGAGCCTGAGCTGCAGCTTATTCTTTCTAATGAATGTGCTAATATCTCATAGCAGTTTTCCTTTCTGATGTTAAAACACAGTTGTTTAAATATAAGCAAACTTTTGACCTTTCAATGCACCTTTTTAAGTACCTAACAACATAGCTAATCTGAAGTAAGATAATATGAATATAAAAACAAACGAAAGCCTAATATGAACTTCAATATTTACCCAATTCTCTGTATAAATACTCTGGAGAAAGTTCTAGAAACATAGATCTCAATAGCCATTTTTGGATGTGTGGATTTTTTTTTCCCTTCTAGTTACTTCTTCATCATCTCCCACATTCTAAAGAAATTTTAACGCAAAAGCAGGATTGAATGTCGCAAACATATTCTCCTTACATTCATTACATTATATTTAACAAACTGCTTTATAGTTTTCAGTCTCACGTTTGATGATGACATTCATAAAGCAGTAGTTTTCAATGGCAACAGCTATTGCCTACTCTGCATTGAACGTAGCACTCCCCTTAATGCTAGGTGAAAGCCTATATCTTGTTGGATGGCACGTGGAGTTGGCACTCTTGATCACAATAAGATTGAATCTCACAGTGGACAGCACTTGGAGCTGGGGATTTTGGAGATTTAGAGAGTGTGTGGACAATGTTAGTTAAAGATCACAGACGAATTGATTGGATTTAAAATTACCGGCGGACACGCCTGTAGGAATATCTCTTTAGGTTTTTCAGAGAGGTTGACTTGAGGACAGAAATTCCCCTGAATACAGCCACATCATCTCATGGACTGAGATCCTAAAATGAATGAAAAGTTTGAAAAGAAAAAAAATCTAAATGAGCAATGGTGCTAGCTGTATCTGCCTTCCTCATGGCAGACACCATGCAAACAGGCGGGTGCCACTGTAACTAGCTGACCCCCACTCCCATGCCTGTGCTTTCCTGCCACATAACTGCATTTGTCTTAAGCTAGGAGCCAAAATTACCTGTCTGTTAAGTTACAGTTGAAAGACATTTTTGTCATGGCAACAAAACTGAGATAAAACATGGTAGGCCTATTCCTCCAAAAGGAGAGAAATCAAAGATTCTTTTCTTCTTAATATGTGAAGATACAGAAGGAAAATAGTCTTGTAATAATATTCTTTTATACCTAGATCTTGGACTCTCTGCATCTAGATTTCTTGGAGAAAAATTAATGTACTAAAATAAGTCTTAGTTTGTGGTTTCATAAACAGAATATTAATCTATTATGAACTTGTTGAAATGAATGTAATTTTTAATTTCATATTAATATGGTAATAAAATTTACTCTATTATAAAATGCATAAAGAGTGAGGTTTGGTGACGCTCAACTACAATCCCAGGGTTTATAGGGAATATTGTAATCTTATTTATGAATACATGCATATTCATGAAAATATTAATAAACTGGAATTTATTTCCCAGTTCTTGTGCAGAAGAAAGAAAATGACTAAGAAGAGAAGAGGGAGAAGGAGAAATCAGTGGTGACCTTACATAGCTCCTTGGTCAAATCTAACATGATAGTGTCAAAATTTTAATGTAGTATTTCACTTCTCAAACAACTTTTAGGAAAAATGCTTCTTACCTTGTACAGCAATATGTTCCTTAAATATATGACTCCAGGAAGAATTTAAGTGCCCTTTGAGCTGTTCATTAATTTCTTTTGAAATTTTGGCACTTAACATCTTATCAAAGTTCCTCTGCAGAGATAGAAAGGCAGGAATAAGCTTCACTGAATTTTAAAACAATCATAGCCTGTGTTCTATGTCTAAAATCATCATCATTACAAGCTCCTAGGATTATAGACAGTTACTGTTTGGCTATCTGAAAAGCAGTGTCTATGATCATAGTGCCAACCAAGGTATGTTCTTGGGATTAAGACTATTGTATATAGTGTGAGGAACCAAAATTGGAAAGACAAATAGATAATAGATGACAGATTGATAGATTGATTGATTGATAAATAGATGATAGATGGAGCTTAACTTGATTGAACAGGGAAGTCTGAACTTATGAGACTAATATGGCTTGTTCAGTGTTGCATTTAAAGCTTAAATTTAAATAAAATATCATTTTATGATTCACTCTTATGAGTATATACTTCTGCAAGACACAATATGATATCAAAGATTTCACAGTCTCCTGATACCACACCCCAGCTAGAGACTGTGAAGCTCTGGATGACATTTCATCAGTGACACTAGCATACTGATGTAGTTTGACTCTCGGTGAGAGCTTCATGATGGAGTGAGATAACTCTCAGTGAACTTTGATTTGCCTTCCTGATGACTAAACATGTTCAACATTTTCACACATTTATGAATGCTTGTGTTTCACCTTTTAAAAATTGCCTTTTCACTTTGTTTGCACATTTTTATCTTAATTATGGGGTGTTTTGTTTTTCATGTGCTTTTTTTTTTTTTTTTGTAGATTCTAGTGTCAGAATTAAAACTTATTTTCAGTCCCTAGTCTTGAAATTTTTCTCTGCTGATTTTTAAATAACATTTGAGTATGCAAAAGTGTAGAATAGAAGATGAAAACCTGAACCAATAAAATCAAGATATACAGTGAGAAAGAAATTTATGTGAAATAATAAAGGTTAAAAAACTAATGTCTTTATTCTTAACTGTGCCCTTGTACATATTTTCCTTTAAAAAAATCTCATAGTATTTATTTTGAAGGTGTAAAACATATTATTTCAGATTTAAAATATCTACTATATATTTAAAACAATTATTTGGTATTATGCAGACATATTATCAAAAAACTTCAGTTCGACAAAATACGGTATAAAAATTTAATAATAATAATAACAACAACAACTATGAATCAGAAAAGTTAATATTCAATAAAATCATAAAATCACTGGCATTGTATATTTTGTTATAAGAGATTAGGGTAAGTATTTGGATGTTTTTAAATGTGTAAGAATTTTTATTAAACTGTATGTAAAACACTATTAATTCCTCTTCCTTTTGATGAATCAAAATCTAAACATTTCTTATATTCTTTGTAAGAGGTGATACATTTGAATATCTGAAAGTAGAAAAAATGTCTTCTCCCAACCACAACAGTTTTTACTGAAAATTTAGATGTGATTTGCTTCTGAATAAATTATTGACGAAACTTAAAAGAGTTCTCTATTTTTCTAAAGTTTAAAAATACAAAGAAAATTTTGTGCTATCTTAATTTCTTAATATTAACACATACCCATAAGGATGGATTATGGGAGCATTAGTGGAACAGATGCGTGAAAACACCAACATCAAACCCGTGGCTGCTGTGTTTTCATGATTACAATGTGATGGATCATGATCTGTGATGTGCTTGTTTCTTTTAGATTTAGTTTGTCATTAATTATTTACATGTTTAACGTGCACATGAATGTAGTATCCATGGTCAAAACAGGACATAGCTAGAGCTGGAGTCAGAGGATGTTGGCTGCCTTGAGATGTGGGAGCTAGAATCTGATCTCTGGTCCTGTGCAAGAGCTGCCCATGCTCTTAGCCACTGAATCACCTTCCAGTCTACCTCTTTGCTTCTTGTTAATAAACAATTAGATACTTATTTGCTGTTTAAAGATCACAAGCCTGGGTTTTTTTAGTGTCATAGAGTCAGACAGAAGAATGTATTTCATTGCTGAAGAGAATACCCTGTTTCCACAGAAGCATCTTATGTCTCGATACTGCGTTGTCTCTTTCTGTAAAACCTCCATAAGCAACACACTGTTGGATAATAACTCCCTCAGTTCCCTCAGCTCTTCTCGTATGTTCAATAAACTCTTTCTTTACTCAGCTTCCCTCTTGAGTGCAGCCAGTCTTTAAGGTCATGTGCCCTTAAGTCAAAAACATTCCACAGTCCCTTAAAGCAGGGCTTCTCTCCAGCTCGTTAGAACTGCAAAAATGGTGAAAAGGAGAAACTCTGTATTGAAGAATGTAAGCACCAAAGTGCTCGTCTGATTCAGTGCAAGCCGCTGAGGAGATCCCAGGTCCAAGATGGTCAATGGTTTACTCCAAATGTCAGGGCTTTAACTGAGTTTTATAAGAATAACCACAAAACAAACAAAACTGGATCCTAAGGCTTCTTTATTGAAGCAAAAAGGAAACACTCACTCTATTTTGCTGTGTTGTAGTGGTTCATAACTGGTGCATTGAGACAACTAGAGTACGCACAGTAGACACTGGGACTGGGTACATGGAAAACATATTGTAGTAGGGGGAATGAAATTTCCATAGTTTCTAAAGTATGAGAAAATGACACACTGATCCATGTTATCATTAACACATCACACTGCTAGATATTTACTATAACTGATAGAGAACACAGTAGTAGCCAGAAAGAAGAATGATTTGAAAAGTCACACACACACACACACACACACACACACTTTTATACCAATGGGTGTTATGTTTGTGTGATTGCTTGTTTGTGTGATTGTTTTATTTGTATTTACATAACAAGAGTGGAAGATGGAGAGGATTTGTGACTGGGAGCTTTGGAGTGGTTATTCTAACAGACCAGATTCTGGGAGTGACATAAAGCTGGGCAAGATCCACCTTAAGTTTCCTGGGGGAAATTCCTGGGGTAAAAGTATGTACAGACAGTATGGGACCTGAAGAAGAAAGCTGAGTCTCCACTACAGGGAATGCAAGAGGCTGAAGCCAGTTCACGGTCAGATGTACCAAAGAGATGGAACCCAAAACTAATGTGGTAAACGGGTAAGTCAGCATGGGTAAGGCAGGCCTTGTGATCATTATATTTTGTGTTCCAAATTGTTCTAAGAGATGGAATGAGACTAAACCCAAGCCCTACTCACTGCATAGGGATTGTCAGCAGATAATTGGCATGGATAAAAACAGAGGAGGAACTTGTTTAGTACCAGCGACTTCACAGAGCGAAAAACTGAAAAGCCTTGTGATTAGTAAAACACACAATTCAACTATGACCTTTATAGTGTCTTACAAGACCAAGCTGCTGAATGTTAAATAAAATATCCTGAAAATTGTTTTATTGGTAAAATGTTTTCACCAATTTCTTTTTTTTTTCTTTCTTTTTTTTTTTTATTAATTTATTCTTGTTACATCTCAATGTATATCCCATCCCTTGTATCCTCCCATTCTTCCCTCCCACCCATTTTCCCATTATTCCCCTCCCCTATGACTGTGACTGAGGGGGATTACCTCCCCCTGTATATTCTCATAGGGTATCAAGTCTCTTCTTGGCTACCTGCTGTCCTTCCTCTGAGTGCCACCAATTTCTGAATAAGACTTGGTCAGTGTGTGAGACTGTACATAGTGGCAATGCAATTTATTTTCTTTTATGATCTGAGCAGTTAAATCTAGTGATGCTTTTTTTATAATCCAACTCTCAATCTCATGTTTTAATTCTATAAACAAAGATAAAAGCAAATAAAAAAATGGTTGTCAAATGATAATTATGATAATTCATTCATTTCAACTACTAAAATAAGTTTGTGGTAAGATGCACAAATGAAAGCCATGGAACTGAGATGATATTTCTTACTAAAATATTTAATAGATTGATTTCATTTCATGATAATTCATATGTTCCTCTAGTGGGGAATTTTCATTCACACAAAAAGAAGAGTGAGCTTATAAAACAAATCAGTGAATGCCACTAGAGTTGAGGATTTTGTAGCCTTTATTGAATGAAAATAATTATACAGTACACAATTTTAATTTGTTAACTGAAAGAAAAACACTCATAAATATGTATATTTATTATATTTACTTCATAGGAAAAATGTGATAACTTGTATTTTATAGAGATCTTAGTGAATTTTTTCAGCTATTCAGTTAAAGAAAACTTGAGGTAATGCTTTGTGTATTCGAAGGATACTAAAGTTCTTATCTTTGAGTCTCTAGTGGAATTAATTGCATTACAATTCTGCTAAAAGTGAGACATCACTAATTAAAATTTCAGCTCACTGGAGTGTGGGCTGCAGAACTTATTGCACTCCAAAAGGATTCAAGTTCAGCTCCCATAACCTGCTTTGTGGAGCTTACGCTGTGTAACTCCAGCTCCAGGTTCCACACACTTTCTGGCCTCTGCTGGTACCTGCACATACATGGCACACAAATATCCAGATACACATATACACATAGAGTAAATGTTTTTAGTAGCGTGTTCAAATATAGGGTTAGTGAAACGGTTCTCTGGACACAGTGTATAAGGCACATGCCTAATATCTGAGTTTGAGTCCTAGTTTCCACATAAAAGTTGAACATGGCAATGCAAGCTGTTATCAAAGCACTGAACAGGTGGAGATGGGCAGAAACTTCTAGCTTTAGGTTAGCTGATACAAAGAAGAAACTAAAGGGAGATACATGAATTTAATTTCTGGCCGCCACATGTGGGTACAGAGTTAAGTGGGCCTATATATGGACACACACGCAGGCATTTTTCTTCAAGAGATGTAAATAACTAGGAATTTGTTCACCAGGAATTCTGGAATGGGTGTTGCCTTGCAACTTGGCGATCTTTTACTGCTCTGTGGAGCCAGCTCTCACCTGAATTCACCAAAATGCTGTGCATTATTTATGTCCTAACCCTGAGCTTTGTCTCTCAGTGAATAGAACCCATCTTTATGAAAGACTTCCCTTGTACTTTGCCTTTTCAATTGATGGAATCCTCCACCCTTATGCTTACTATAAATCCTTTCTCTTTAAGCCCTTAGCCTGAATATGAACCCATTCTTATGGTAAATGTCACAGGTGCTTTCCTAGAGAATGAATGCACTTTGCAGCAGAGATTCCATGGATCCCTGCCCTTACCTTTGTTCTGATAACTCACATGGAATACTTTCCCCAAAGTTTTACTGTGTTTAAATGTGTAAGAAAACTAAAGGTAAGAGATTCATGAGCTCCACCCCAGCCTGAGATTCCTGGTAAAGCTCACTTTAAAAATCAATGGAATAATACATATTAAAACTTGAAGAAGGATTATAAATCATCGGAGCTACTTCAAATATGTTATAGTTTAAAGTCCCCTCTAGTTTCACATGTCTTTAACTTGTACATAGTGATTCATAATGGTTTTTGCATTTTAATTTGAAGATGTAATGGATGATCCCCGTAAGAGAACATGTTATCCATCAGTCTTCTTGTCTTGATCACAATTACAGACCACGTGAATGCTTAATATGAGAAAGGATATGTATGGAACCAAGGACACTAATTACCTGAACTCAACATGACATTGATTCCCATGTTTGATCTATTGGAAAGACAATTCAACTAAGAAATTGACAGTTTGCATCTATTGTTCTTTAAGTCACAATGAACTCATATTGTAAATGTAAAATGTTGGTCGTGGTAATTACCATGGTTACGTATTCACTTCTTGCTGGGTCTTCCTTATTTGAAAGGAAAAGAAGAAAACAGTGGTTAACACCACAAACAAGAATAAACTCAAATAAAATGTACAGTGTATTGTGCCTCTGTATTACCCAGGTTGAACGGGGGCACTGCTTCCTAAATCAGAACTCTGTGGTCACACTCCTGAAGTCCTGATTAAAGGCATCACTTCATGGAAGGAAATGCAAGAGTGATGTGCCAGGAAACTTCCCTAAGAATACCAGCCACCACTTCCCTGTCCTTGTAAGCTTATTTAAACAAGGAACAGTGAACCTGGGAATCTTCTACAGTGTAGCTGCCCATTCCTTACACAGAGATTTCTGGAGCTGCTTTGTTGTTTCAGATACAGCCACAGACCTGTAAGTAACCCCAACTAAGTCATCATTTTCCCAAAACTTGGAGATAGTCATTTAGGTGTGTCATATACCTTCCTATATGTGGTGAGTAAATATTCTATTATTTACTTATCCTGTCACAGTGTCATATAAATAAAATAAATGCAACTCGATTACATTTTAGCACACATGATACAAGATATAAGACACTCTTAGAGAAATATCTCATCAAAAGTGTTTACATGTGAAAAAGTCTCCATTTTCCTTTTTGTCTACACTCAACATGTTTTACTCTTATGAGGAATGAAACAGTTCATTTCGTAGAGCCAATACTAATTTCATGCAGTGCCCAGTGCTAAGTTCAAATGCTGCCCGCTGAGCCATATCACTTCCTGCAGAATGTGACAATTATAGAAGCCTATATTCTAAAGCTGATTCATTCCAGCTAGGAACATATGACATCACTTGGAATATTAGGGTGACACAGAAGAAGGGGCATGAGTTTCTTTAAGTTACTGTGGCCAGAGTGGTATTGTTAATACAGTCAAACCATAGTTCCCAAGAACTATACATGCCTGTCTCTGTGAGGCTTTCTGTACGTAACCAATGTCTCCTGAAAAATGCACCATGCTCAAGAGACATGCAATACTGTTGAATCAGAAGACAGACATTGCTATAACATCCCCTATAGGTGGATATTATAGGCTGGCAGAGTGTAATGCATGTTTTGGTTTCTTTTATCCCTGATATAAATAAGGCATTACTCCCTAGGAAAGATGGCTTGGGTACTGTTCCCTTCCTGGGCTCTTTGATGGCTGTACCTGCTTTAGCCCATCTGAGGCGTGAGTGTCACAGCAGGCAGGCTCTTTACACTTGGAGCCCACTAACTTTCATGCTGTTGCTTGTATGTATTTCATGTTCAGCATATTTGTATGTGTGTTTGCACATGCATACAGCTGATGCTTTAGTGTATTAAGGGTTTTACAAATCTTCTCAGAGAATGACTGACTATTTTTAGACAGCCAGTGACAGGCTACTTGGCTGTTAAAGGCATAAACAAGTCTGGCTGTTTACGTCACTCATAGTTGGATGGAGTGCCCGCTTATGATTCCTGCATGCTGAAGTATTCAGGATCCAGTGCTCTTATTTCTGAACTTCATTGCAGAAATACAACTTGAAAACTAAGTGTTGTCCTTAACTCAAGCACATTCCCTCTGTGTCTATGATAATTTAACAGACACTTCAAAAATGTTTGTATCTCTTTTACTCCTATAGGAAAACACAAAGGAAATGCTTTAGAAATGTGTTCATAGACACCAAAGACCATGTTTTGTACTTGATTTTAATCAAAGCTATGCAATTATGTAAGTTTAAAATCTAATGATGTAACATTGTTTAAAACAAAAATTATAGGTTATTATCCATTATTGTTCATAATTCTACAAGTATTTGGGTTTTTTTATTAATTTATTCTTGTTACATCTCAATGGTTATCCCATCCCTTGTATCCTCCCATTCTTCCCTCCCTCCCATTTTCCCATTATTCCCCTCCCCTATGACTGTTCCTGAGGGGGATTACCTCCCCCTGTATATTCTCATAGGGTATCAAGTCTCTTCTTGGCTACCTGCTGTCCTTCCTCTGAGTGCCACCAGGTCTCCCCTCCAGGGGACATGGTCAAATGTGAGGCACCAGAGTACGTGAGAAAGTCATATCCCACTCTCCACTCAAGTATTTGTTTATATAGGACTCATCAATATAATTATACAAGAAAATTAAATTACTTTCAAAGCATTACTGACCACCATTATACCATATATACACCAAGTAACATATAAATAACTGAATAAAATAAGCATAGTTCATAATTTAAAAATGTATGAGGGTAAAATATCCTGTTCTGTTACTTTTCAGCCACACGGTGTTTAAAAAGCTATACTGTTTTGTCAGGTATCACTCTAGTGTAGATACTGTACACACAGTGAAGGCAGAGCGCCTGTTATCATGTAATTGATATATTAGTTGGGAAGCAAGCAAACCAATAAATGAGTAAATGCAAAATATAATTTAAGCATTTTTATGATTAAAAATGAGCACAATGTCTAAATAGGATCTAATATAATTTGTGTGTAAGAGCAGATGGCAATACTAGACTTGATTTTGCTTTGCTCTTGGTCTCTTAGATACAGCTGCACTTGAGTGGAAAGACAAGGTAGAAAACGTTCTGGCAAGGGAACAACAGCAGCAATACAAAACAGTTGCACAAACATTAAAAAGTGCTATTAGTTCATGCCTTACTTCAAACACATCACACCAAGATATAAATGGACACACACACACTCACACTCACCACAAAAATCAAAGAATAACAACAGCAAAATCATATTAAAAATCTCGATCATTCTGTGACTGAACTAATAATTCCAAGTTGCTTTTTTATCCTAAAAATTAACGGGCCATGATACTCTAAAACATTTGCAGTATCAGTGAGAAAACACCCTGAATATTCAAGTTTTGAAGTCATAAAAATGACACTTTAGTATCAGGCATATTGAAATATCAAGATGTTTAGATGCAAATCTATGATTTTCACACCTAACACCATATAATCATTTCAGTTACAAACACAACAACGGAAGTATAAATCCCAATGCTTTATTAAGTTTTACATGGAATGTTGATTTAATAAATGCCAGGTTAAGAAAGATAATTTTATTTATTTTATATGTAGTATATAGTAATAGTTAAAGCAATGTACAAACTACAAATACATTTTGCAATCAGTTTTCAGTGTACCTATGGATCTGTTGAAGATTCCTAGCTCAGGACACAGGAGCAGTGTTCTGCGTTCAGGAGATACATTTGGGATATTGACGACATCTTCTCAATGATTGTGTGCTGGCTGCAATACGACTGAGACCTTACGCTGTGAGCAAGTGACGGCACAAGTCCAGATGCCACAATAGGACTTCAATGGGCTGGAGTTTCTGCCTCTTCTTCTTCTCATGCATGCTTACAGGGTTAATCAGATTTGACACGTGGATTTTAAGGGAAATTCAGAAAATATACTGCTCTGTAGGTAATAAGTAGAACTTTTCTTCCCAGTGGATGCAGTTAAACTAATCTCTGGCATGTCTTTGAGTTGATTTTTATTCTCCTCAAATGTTTAATATACCTGTGGTGTAGGCATGAGGCTCAGGGATAAATTGGCATATTTCATTCCTTATCTTCTTAAATGGAAAATTGCATAAAATATTGAATTAAGGTTTCAGATTCAAGTCACTGAAATGATAACCTACTGGGTTTTTAAAGAACTTCTTTGTAATAATGTTGCTGAAAATTTTTAAAATGAAATTCACTCTGAGTCATATATTAAGGCATACAATACAGGTAGAACACTTTTTAAAGCAAAAGCTGCATTTATATTAAATAGTAATTCTTTCGTTTTAATTTTTTTTATTTTATTAATTTATTCATATTACATCTCAATGGTTATCCCATCCCTTGTATCCTCCCATTCCTCCCTCCCTCCCATTTTCCCCTTACTCCCCTCCCCTGTGACTGTGACTGAGGGGGACTTCTACCCCCTGTATACGCTCATAGGGTAAATAGTAATTCTTTTTAGAACACATAGCACAGTGCTGAGGGTTGGAGAACTATCTCAGCAGTTAAGAGCATTTGCTGCCCTTGCAAAATAGGAGTTTTGGTCCACTTCATTGTGGTGCCAACACCTGTAATTCCAGCTCCAGGGGAGCCAGCACTCTCTTCTGGTCTCCATGGGCACAGCATACAAAGAGAGGAGCTGGGGAATCATTACAGTATTGAAAATATTAACACTCATATTTACATATTGTTTATATTTTCCTATAAATTCCAATAAGACTTGCTAAATTTAAATTACACCAGAATATTTTTCATTCTTTTCTTCCAAATAATTTAAAAATCATTTCTTGATTTTGAAAAAAATTTAATAAATGAAGAGAGAGAATAAAACCCCTGGACTATATTAGTTTTAAGTCAGTGTTTTAACTTTTACTTTGAAGGCAACTCCTTCTGTGGCATTTCTGGTTCCTCATATATATAATGAAGATTCAATGTTGAGTTCTGTAGATCATTTAAATAGCAGAGATTGAGTATACACATCACAAAGCAAAATGTCCAACAAAAGAACATGCTTAGTCAATCCTGTCCCTTCTAACATAGCTTTAGGATTTAGTAAAATGCTGAAATGATTTCCACTATTCCTTCTTGGCATTGAAAGAGTGCTCTGACTCATCACCCATTCCCAGCAGCTGCTATGACTGCTCATTGAAAACCACTCAATTCATCTCATTAGGATTGTCTGCAGGATGCTAGAAACATTCAAGTCCCAGAGTTCATCAGAGCTGAGCCAGAGTTCCCAAGTCACAAAATCATGATTCAGATTTCCCCGGAACTTAGGGACAGAACAGCTAATCACAGACTAGAGTGGGTCCTCGGTGGCAATTACTCTAATGCCAATTCCATAATGCCCTATGGCAGGATTTTAAAGCTACTTTTCATTCTTCCAGTGCTCAGTGCCATATTTGATTTTTCAATACTCATGACTCCAAATAATTTTTCTGTAGGAATTTACAGAAAGAAAATTGGAAAAAGTAAATAGATGCAAACTCTTTGTTCAGTTTACCTATGATCTAGACCGATAGCTTCCCTTCATCTCAGCCTGATATTTTGAAGGAGAATTTTCAGTGGAAGCCTGAGCCACCATTACCCCAGCATATCTTACAGGCGGGAAAAATTGTACCTCTAAGGTTTCATGAATGGGGTTAGTCTCCCAGCATTATAACCCTTGCCTGTTATAGAAGGTACCAGGTTTAGCCTCCGTATCCTCCATTATTAAGAATCTTTACTAGGATCACCCAATGATTGATAATGCCAAAAAAGTTAATGAAGTGATAACTAGTGGTATTCTCCTATAGTCACACATCAGTGTTTAGCCTGTTCATCACCAGAGAGGCTTCATCCAGCATCTGATGGGAGGAGAAGCAGTGTCCACAGCCAATCATTAGGTAGAGCTTGAGGAACCATATGGAAGATGGGGAGGAAGGACTGTAGCATCAAGAGATGTTGAAGACACTGGGAGAACAGGGTCCATAGAATCAACTAACCAGGGCTCATAGCGGCTCACAGAAACTGAAGTGACAAACAAGGAGCTCTGCATGTATGTTATGTTTGTGTAGTTTGGTGTTCTTGAGGGACTCCTAACAGTAAGAGTTGGAGGGGTGTCTTTGACTATTTTTCTTGCTCCTGATACCCTTTCCCCAGGTACTGGGCTGCCTCATCCAGTCTTCATATAAAAGCTTGTGTCTAGTCTTATTGTATATTGTTATACCATGTTTGGTTGGCATCTCTGGGAAACCAGCTCTTTTTTGAAAGGAAATGGAGAAGTGGAATGGGAGAGAGGGAAAGTAGTGTTAGAGTGCAGTTGGCAGGAATGGAAGAAGGAAACTGTGGTCAAATTAATATATAAGAGAAAAGAAAGGAAGAAAGAAAGAAAGAAAGAAAGAAAGAAAGAAAGAAAGAAAGAAGGAAAAATAAAAATTCTGTGCAAAGAAAGCAGGGAAAAGAACAATTGTCCTTCTGAAGAATACAAAATTCATAAAGAAAAAGTAAGATTGACAGAGTCAATTACAGCCACACTCTGCATATCAGAAGCTAGGAAAATCTAAGGCTGTAGTGTTAACATGTATGTGTCTGAGTGTGGCTTACCTACTGCTTTAGATATTTGTCTTTGAAATAAACAACATAATCCAGAAAACTACTATTATTTATCCCTTTTGTTTGCCATAGACCATGAGATGCTTGTGGGACCTTTCAGAAAAGTACGTATTGGAGCAGTAAGAAGAGAAGGCTGTAGTTCCTCCTGGCTGTGAGCTGACTGACAAAAAACAAACAAACAAAAACAGTAAGAGAAACAGCTGACATACACCTATGTAGTGTCAGAAAAAAAGATGTGCTATAAAATTACAACAAAACATATAAATAAAGCAAAGCACACAAACAATTACATAAAAATTAAAACTGTCAAGCAGGATGTGGTGGCACACTCCTGTAATTCCAGCACTGGAGATTCGACACCATCCTGGTCTATAAAACAAGTCCAGTATAGCCAAAACTACACAAAGAAACCCTGTCTCAGAAAAGTAAATAAATAAAACTGTCCTCTAAATTACAAACGTAAAATAGTTCACATGAAATCAGACCAATGGAAATAATTGTGACAACAGAAGAGAGGCAAGCGCTTGTCACTTAAGGATTGATTGCTGGAAGTGGTACCACAAATACAGCATAGTCACAGAGTCTAGAGGAGACAAGGAGAGAGCCTTGTCCAACACCATCATCACAGTGTGATGAGTAAGACACCTGATTCAAGACAGCACTTTTGTCAAAAACATCAGAGTTTGCACCATGTTTATGGCACTTTTTCTGAAGTGAATAGATGCCAGAGAAAGATCTCAGTGAAGTAATTATTTTAGAATAGTAAGTAGAGAATAAAAGTAGCTCCAAGAAGGCTTATACTTGTCCAAAATTGCTACAACATACATTGAAAACACCCAGTATGATGGAGTCACATGACAAAGATCAGAGGTGAAGCATGTTGTTAGGCAGAAAAAGTCCCAGAGAGGCACTTTCACCTACTCAGGTACATTACTGAGGACACTGGCCATGTGAAGTAACTCGGATTTGACTCCTTGGAAGTCCTTGGTACACCTGCTATTCTGTGGTAATATATCACAACAATTACATATGTGTGTGTGTGTAATTATGATATATATGTTATAACAAGAAGAAAAAAGATATTTTAGTAACATTATGTGAGCAGAGGAATCAATTGTACAACCATACAGTCATCCTGGATACCTATTTCACTCTTATCATAGCGTATAAATGTGTGTGTGTGTGTGATATAATATACACATGTATATACACATATACGTATATCTATCACAAGTACGATAGATATAAAGTCTATGTATATGTAATATATAAACAGGTTATTTGTATAAATGTTGAATAGAATGTACATCTCATTTCTACTTACTATCATATTTAGAAGTATACTCTTTATATCATTAAATTTCTGTGATTGAGTGCCATCTTCAAAAGGATGCAGTCCTTTTTCATCTACAGTACCACCATAGTGCTCATTCAGTAATTTGGGATTTACTTGTGGTCATTGTATTTATTTATTTATTTATTTATTTATTTATTTATTGTTTTTTTTTAAATTATTTTTTTTATTAATTTATTCTTGTTGCATCTCAATGGTTATCCCATCCCTTGTATCCTTCCATTCTTCCCTCCCTCCCATTTTCCCATCTCTGGGTGTTGGGACTACAGGCATGCACCACCTCACCTGGCTGTATTTTCTTAATGTATGCTGTTATCATCATTATTTGAATGACTGTTTCACTCACCCATGCTTTTACCAGCACTCCTGATTGATGTCACTCCCTGTGTACGTCCTGATAGGGAAGCAGAAGCTCTTCTGCTCCCACGCTCAGTGAGCTGCTTCTCAGTGTCGATACACTTTCACAATAGCCATCACAGCCTGCAAGGTCAACTAGAGGACAGTCCTACTTGCTGGAAAGAATAAAGACTTGAGATCGTTAGGAAACTTGCTGGAATTCAAATGCAATCATAGGAGAAGTAAACCTGACTTTATGCCCATTTCATGCTTAAAGGGAAGAAGCACCGGGTGAGAGGGTCCTCCACAGGGTAGGTTGTTCTGTGTGAGGACTGTGGCGAGCACATGACTTCTGTTTACGGCTCTTGACTCCTCACGACTTAGTAAGGAGATAAGTCAGTACCAACTACAACTTCAGGTTTTTCTAATGTTACAAACTGTGTTATATAAAATAGTTTATAAAATGAAGTCTCTTGTTCAGAAATTTATTGCCAAAAAATAATTCCTAAAAGAACAAAAAACTGAATAATGTCGGTGCTGAGAAATGCGACATAGAGTTACAGTACCAACTTACATTACTTCTATTTTGATGTCTATTATCTACCAATCTACCTATCAGTCTTCTTTCTATTAATCTATGTATCATTGTATCATCAATTTAATCAATAATATCTATCCATCTATCTATCTTTCTTTCCATCTATCTGTTGTACACACACACACGCACACACACACACACACACACACACACTGGTTTATATTTATGGTCATCTGGCAAGTGGAAAAGACCCAGCAAAAAAGGTGTTCCTTACTGCAGGATCACATATAGTCCAAACCTTCACATCCTATAGATTTATGACTAAAGAAATGGATCAAGAGTGAAGCAGAGTAGAAATCTATTTTATAGATTCATTTATCACTCAGAGGAGCAGTTTGTAAGATTATACATCAATTCCATACTTTCGTCCCAAGTTCTAAGTGTCTCATAGAAGGAGACCAAGATTTACATGGCAGTGGTGCTGAGATGACAAAAGATGTTTTCTTTTTTCTGTCATTTTCTTCTTAGAAGATTTACAATAAATGTGACATCCAGGACAGGCAATGTCTTACCTTAGTGGACTCTACAATAATATAGACTCCTCTTCCTATCCTTTACCAAAATAAAGAAGTACAAAACATTATTCAATTAATGTGATTCTATTTTACTACAACCAGACTCTATTAGAACTTATGAGTTTAAATACTGAATATAGAAAAAATATTTTAGTGCTTTCAATTAATTTTATCAGAGACAAGTAAATCAGGGATGGAAAATAAATGTATAAATATTGTGTTTTAGCCTAACACAGACACATGAAAAGATATCTCCATAACATTCTCATCAAGAATTTATGATTTATATTCCTTAAGTACCAATTAGATCTAGATAGATGTTTTAAGTTGATAATGATGAGATATAATATTGATTTTCATTCATAATTTCAGATACATCAAAATAGGAAAGATGTTTTCTTTAAGGCTTCCAAATACAAATAACCAAAACATTATGAATGTAACATTTATATAATTCCTGATTGTTTCATGGTTCTTCTTGCTGTAGGTCATTTATTCTGTATGTGTGTAATCATATAAATATATGTAAAAATTTTGAAATTAATTTTAAAAATAAAGTAAAATGTCCACAAGAATAAATAAATATAATTGGTGCCCAACTGAATACAAGCCAAGTCTAGTT
Organism: Acomys russatus; assembly: GCF_903995435.1. Lineage (NCBI taxonomy): Eukaryota > Metazoa > Chordata > Mammalia > Rodentia > Muridae > Acomys > Acomys russatus. The sequence continues at coordinate 11,365,645 of NC_067143.1, forward strand.
CAAAGTTTCAAATGAACCTAGGTCTAATATAAGTTGGTATTCTGTTTTTTTTTTTTTTTTTTAGTTGTCATGAAACAGAAAGGGTTTTGGAAGTGATTTGGTGACCACCAGACACTGTGACTTTGATTGAGCTATTAAGCTGCTTAGGAAATATGCTATTTTATCTCATAAAAATGTGATCTGATTTATAAACAAGTAACGAAAATGTGGATCCCTAAGAAGTACAAAGAAATATAATGTCTGTTTGCTGTAGAGAAATTAGGAGGAAAGAAAGCTTGTTTTATTTATTCTGTTGTTTCCCATGCTATGTTAACTATAGAAAAAAATGGAATAAACCTAGTCCTTCATCAATAAACAAATGTGTAATATACATGTAAGCAGATATATATCTAGGTAGAATATAACATGCAGAAATGAGCACAAGAAAGCTAACTGTAAAGGGATGAAGAAGGACTAACCCTAAGTAATTGACATAATTATGAAAGAGGATATAAAGCTAATTGCCTTTCTAATTCTGTTCCATATTTTGTTATGAATAGTGGATAAGTAGACAAATATATTCAACACTGAAGGGAAAAATTCAATGTGAGCCTTTATAACTTTTGTTTTGAATGACAATTCTTACTGCTTATTAAGTTTTATAGATTTTTAGATATGGTTAATTTTAGGGTATGATGCTTCCTATTTATTTTAGAGTTAAGCTCAATTAAAAAAAGGAAGAATCTCAGATTGTAGAGATGCAAGTACAGGCTAATATTATGGTGTGAATCCCTGTAGTGCTGACCACCTAAGGCAATAGACGAGCCAGTGCTGGATAAGGACAGCTCTTACCGATAAGAGCAGCAATAGGCTCTGACACAAGTGTCACAGAAAGCTAGTGATTCTAGTTGATACGGGAAAATTGAGAAAGCTTCCATGCAGGTTGCCATAGATACGATAAACAATTGGGAAAGAACATCCAAGACTTAAGAGAACTTAGATAGAAAGTCTATTTTCTTTAAATATAAACAGAATAAGTCATAATTTATCAGTGACACTAGACAGAGGGCAACCACAGAGCCACTGTCTTCAGATATCACCGGACAAAAGTCAACAGGCTAAGGAAATGATTGAACAGACTGACTAGTTGTGATGTGTGGATGGGGTACTCACAGTTCTGAGAGCAGTCCCAAAGACAGATGCTCGGTGCTGAAGATAAGGAATATCACAAACTGTGAAAAAGATAGGGATGGGAAAATGACAATGAAGACTTAAGATAGCTTGAATTTTAGTTTGCAGGAGGAAGTCTCTGGGGCTTGCTCATGGATTTGATGTCAAGGAGTCAAACCTAAGAGGCCTTGAGTGTTGACACTGAGTAAAGAAGAGACTTTCAGAGCTTCACAAGATATGGTGCTTGTTTGTTCACGGGAAGCATGAAGTATTTGAAAATGCTGAGTCATCTAGTCAGAGCCTGTGCTCATGAATAAGAACAGGCAAAGAAACAGAGAGGTGAAGACACCGACAGAGTGGATGAAATTTTTTTCTTAAAGAATAAAATAAATGTGCACACAAACTGGCTCTGGGATTATGCATTTGTTAGTGTATTTTCTAATAGAGGCTAGCAGTGTGTGATATTACACACCTATTAAGCTCTCAAAATAAAAGCATGACCCCAAATGCATGTTCTTTAATCGTCTAGGCCCTAAAAACTCAGGGACAGTGATATCCAGTCTCTAAAGTGAAGTGAGGAATTGTAGTTAATGCTGAATAATGATTGCCTCAGGCTAAAGATTTGTGTGACTATATTCTCAGATACTATCATATGATGCCCGAATGAAAAGAATTGTACAGCTTATTCTCCATGTGAGGAAGGGGGCTGCAGTAGGTTTTTCCTTTGACAAGAACTCTGGTGTTTGCTGTTTGGTCACTGCCCCTTAACTGAGAGGCATGTAATATGGTATATGGCCGGAGGCTGAACTACTGAGCCATCCAGCTTTGCCCTACAATAGAGAGAGGAGCTGTATCCAAGACAGGGCAGCTTCTGAGGTAATCAGTAAGGCTGTGTTTAAGCAAGGGTGAATATCCACGACTTTGCTGCCAAGCAAACCAGCTTCTTATATCACAAATTGATCTATGTTCAATTAGCATGTAATAGACATTGGGTATGTGAAACCAATTTACACACGAAGCAGAATGACCCTGGCCATTTACTTGTGTGTTAATGAAAAAGAGTAATATAACATAAGATGGACTGGTTTGTCCGTAATTCTTTACTTGTATTAGAGAGATTCTTCGTTTAGTTAGGCAATCTAATTTCTAGTGCTAACTATACTTCCCAGGACTTGAGTTCAAATTGCGTTTGGCTGTACATGGGTGTATAGTGTGCATGCCTGTATGTACATTTCTTGTGTTAGCACAGGCATGTGAATGTTATGGAGGCCTGAGATTGACATGGGCTATCTTCCTTGATTTCTCTCTGTCATAGAAATTGAGTTCCCTAAATGGGTCAGGTTAGCTAGCTGGTTGCTCCTAAGTTTCTGTCTTTGCATCTTGCAGAGGATTACAGGCCTGAGGCCCTATTCATAGACTGCACGTTATTTACAAGAAAAGCTTAGTTATTTGTGTGTTCCTGTTACTTTTCCTTCACAGTGTATCCTTCAGCTCCATCAGGGTGACACACATGCAAATTGCATAAATATGTATTATGAGTTACTGGAGAAGTTTAAAATCTATGAGGTAATTCTTTTGTTGTTGATTTTTGTTTTTGTTTTTGTTTTTTTTTTTGTTTGTTTGTTTGTTTTTTTTTTGAGATAGGTTTTCCTACAGGCCAGAATGGCTCTAAATTTACTATATAGGGTCTGGCATTGAACCCCCTAATTCTTGTGCCCTGCCTTTCAAGTGCTGGGCTTCTATGCATGTACTAACAGACCTACCACTATTAGTGAATTAATTATGCAAAATGAGATCTTTAATGCTGAAAGTATGAATGAAATTTGGCAAGGAAAATTATCAGAATTACAGGCAGAGAAAACACAAATACAAGAGGGAGTTAATGCACAGATAAAGTGAGACTAGGGCTCATTTGAAGAACACTGACAACATAGGAAGAGTTTGTGCTGATGACAATCTCTACCTTCTCTGCAGCCTTTCATCCCATATGCTTCCCTTGACATTTCCAGGTATTCACTTTTGTCACAAGTCCTTAGTGTAAGAGGAATTCCAGATTTGGAAAACAAGCTCGCAGAACCAAGCTCCTATAACAGCGCCTCTCTCTTCTGTCCCAATCATTCAGATCCAACAATGTTACAGCTACTGAAAATCCCATTTTCTTTAACATTGTCTCATCTACTGGAGTTGGTATTCTTTCAACCACTAGTCACTTCTTTGATTTTCTTTATTATATTCTTAGTCAAGAGAGAGGAAAGAGTAAAGGAAAGAATAGTTTCTAGGTTCACCAAGCATCTGGAAAGTCAGCACAAAACCTTTCGTTGAAAATAACTCAAAGTAAACGAGTAATGTGCATTCATAAATGGTTTATATAAGTGTTTACCTCCACTAACCTACTGTTATTAAAATAATGTGTCATTTTACTTTTTTTATTTTATTAATTTATTCATATTATATCTCAATTGTTATCCCATTCCTTGTATCTTCCCATTCCTCCCTCCCTCTCATTTTCCCCTTACGTCCCTCCCCTATGACTGTGACTGCTATCCATCCTCTGAGTGCCTCCAGGCCTCCCCATCCAGGGCATGTGGTCAAATATTGGACACCAGAGTTCCTGTGAAAGTCAGCCCCACTCTCCACTCAACTGTGGAGAATGTCCTGTCCATTGGCTAGATCTGGGTAGGGGTTTGAAGTTTATTGCATGTATTGTCCTTGGCTGGCGCCATAGTTTGAGCAGGACTCCTGGGCCCAGATCTGCCCATCATAATGTTCTTCTTGTAGGTTGCTTCTCTCACCTACCATCCAATAGGAAGTCTTCACCTTTGTGCCACTTTCCTGGTAAATGAAGACTTTCATGGGACATGCCCCTTGGGCTAGTGTCCAGATATAAGTGAGTATATACTATTTGACTCCTTCTGCTTCTGGGTTTGCTCACTCATTATGGTCATTTCTAATTCATTCCATTTGTCCACAAATTTTGGAAATTCCTTATTTTTAATAGCTGAGTAATATTCCATATTGTAAATGTACCACAGTTTCTTTATCCAATCTTCTACTGATGGACACTTAGGCTGTTTCCAGGTTCTGTCTATTATGAATAAGGCCGCCATGAACAGGGTTGAGCATATGTCTTGTTATGGGCTGGAGCTTCTCCTGGGTATATTCCAAGGAGTAGAATAGCTGGGTCTTGAGGAAGCCCTAATCCCAATTTTCTGAGAAAGCATCAGATAGATTTCCAAAGTGGCTGTACTAGTTTGCATTCCTACCAGCAATGAAGGAGTGTTCCTCTCTCTCCCCACATCCTCGCCAGCATGTGGTATTGCTTGAATTTTTTATCTTAGCCATTCTGATGGGTGTAAGATGGAATTTCAGAGTTTTTTTGATTTGCATTTCCCTGATGACTAAGGAGGTTGAGCATTTCTTTAAGTGTTTCTCAGCCATTTGATATTCGTCTGTTGAGAATTCTCTGTTTAGTTCCAATCCCCATTTCTCAATTGGGTTATTTGGTTTGGTGGTGTTTAATTTCTTGAGTTCTTTATATATTTTGGATATTAGACCTTTGTCAGATGTAGGGTTGGTGTCATTTTACTTTTTAACATAAACTTTCATAACCTCCCATGTATGAATTCATTAAATTTATATTTTCCATGTCATATAAAAATAGTCTACTTGGTTTGGCAAGAGTTAAATTAGCTTATTACTTTTTACTTTAGTTTAGTGTAATTGATGAGAACATTAGAAATATATATTACTTTCCCCTACCTTATTCTCAGACCTTTCTGTACACATTAACCATTTACCATAACATGGGAATGATTTCATGGAGATAAATACAGTTTCATTCACATGCTGGTTATTTAAATATAAGCCGTCTCAATGTAACATAATAAAAATTTCCTTTTTGATAGAAATGGTTATCTTTCCATATTTTGTTTTGGCTTCTGGAAAATTTATCTTGAATTCCTGATTGTTTTGTTCTGCTCCCCAAGTGTTGGTATTGCAGGAATGTACCATCATGCCCAGACAGGGGGTCTTGTTAAAAATGCAAATTACTAAGACACTTTGCAGCTTTAAACCACAACTGTTGATTTTCCATCACAGTGTAGCAACCCTGGAGCAGCTCAGGAGCTGTGAGGATGCAGAGACCTTGCGGGCATGATGGCAGTCTGTTTGCATGGCTGCCTTCATGCTGAGGCTTGACAGTCGCTGTAGAATCCAAGCTTATGGCTGTGCTTCTTGGCAGGACTTGATTTCTTAGTTGCTTGCAGCTGTGTTCTTCAGTGACCTGCCATGCAGATAGGCTTTTCCAATTACACTTTTCTATTCCTAGAGCAAGGGAAGACTGAGGCACAGTGCCTTTCATAACCTGAAGTCATCACTTTCACCATATACTATGGGATACACACAACTTCAATACAGTAACCGAGGAACTGCACAATGAATACTCAACATCTTGGCATCTCTTTCCCCCATGTACACTCTGGTCCCTGAGGACAGTTGTTTCTATCACATGAAATATAAGCTAATTCCATGTCAGTACCTAGGAGTCTGTCACTAAGTGAGGCTTAAGCCCATGGGATGGGTGGTGGTGGTGGTGGTGTTCTATTGTTTTGCTCACAGTTTGAGAACATACAGTCTATCGTGGTATTACAGGTGTGAGATAGCTAGCCACACTATGTCTAATCTTGAATTAGAGTGAGATGAATAGTGTTACTCAACCCATTTTTCTCCTCTTTAGTCTGTCTAGGACCATAGCCATTGAGATGATGGTCCCACACTCAGGGTGGGTTTTCTGTCCATAGTTAAGCTTTTCTGGAAACATACTCAGAGATATACATAAAGGGATGTTTCCATGGTACCTTTAAATCCAGCCAAGTTGATACATGACATTACTCATTACAGATGATGGTGAGTAGTTACTGGTCTGTGATAATTCTGAAATGATATTTAGCAACAATTAACTACTTGGGTTAGGATGAAAGTCCACCTTTAATTTTTGTTTGCTAAGGCCTTAGGCATCCTATACGATGATATGATGGCCTACTGTATATAACTTTAACACCATAAGAAAAGATGTTACAATCATATGGCGTACTACATGAATAAACAAAATTATAGGAAAATTACATTACCTCATAATTATGCTACCCATTATGAGACTGGCTACATTAAATGATCAATAATTTAATCTTTGATTTCCAGTTTTTGACAATATAGTACTCTTATTGGAAAATATATATATATATATAAAGTTTGAGTTAGTTAAATAAAACAATTTCCTACTGTATATAATAGAGGACTTTATTAGAAATCAGACTTCATCTGGCAATCCAATGAGGAAAAAAAAAAAAAAAAAAAAGGATTAAGAGAAGAAAACGGGCATGGCTACTCCTGACCTTTACCCCTGCACTCAGAGGGCTAAAGCAGGTGGATCACCTCAAGTGTGAGACTATCCTGGCTGGATAGTGAGACTGTGTCTAAAATGGTAGCCATGTCAAACAAAGAGATGTGAAGAAAGAAGCTATGTCCAAATGTTACACATGTGTGTCTGTTGAAAGAGTTTGATGATTTAGAGACTGTGCTCATCAGATATTGCATTCTTTTGCACGTGGCCACCATGCCTTGATGGAAGTAGAACAGGATGTGAAAATGGCACTAGATGCCTTCCCCAACTGCCTTAGTCAGGACCTATTGGCTTTCTTCATCTTCAGACTTTCTGCATCTTCATGTTTAGCCCAATGTATAGCCATGATTGGTTATTTCTTTCTCCTTTATTTGCTATTTCTTATTTTATTCTCTCAATCCTTATCTAATTGTTACCATATGCTCAAAAAATGACTCTTTGAAAGGCTTCTGTTCTCTCACCATCATATCATTTTGAACTTTGCACCACCATTGGTCTTGGATTCAGACTTGGATACCAGTAGGAAGTACATTCCTCAACATTCTTTCACAAATCAGATTAGACAGTACTCTGGGCCAACTGTTTTTATAATCATAGACACATATGAGAACTTCACTGCTTGTTGGCATTTCTGTGATCTGAAGTGTGTGTCAATACTTATAGCATTATCCCCCATGTTCAAAATCAGCCTGCAGCTACATGCTTTCCAGATGCAGTCTATTCTGCACAGTTGCTCTGAAAATTAATTTATGTGACAAACGTGCCTTGTTCAGGGTAATGTCAGCCTAGGGGTGTTTTTGTTCTTTCCAAATCTGAATGAGAAAACAGAAGGTTTCAGTGACAGATGCTTCAAAGCAAGTGATTATGCACATACTTTAAGAGACAAGTACATTATCATTTTTGTTTTTCCAGTTTTAAAAAGAACAATGAAGTAATTAATTGAATTTCTGTTATATTACATAAGGATGATTATTGTTGGTTAATGATGAAAGAAAGAATTGCTTCTCTCATTGCTATAAAAAACACATTGCATGACAAACACAACTTAAGGAAGGAAGGTTCATTTGCTTGCTCATGGTTTGAGGGTATAATCAGGTGGAGGAGAGGAATCACCTTGGTAGGAGTTTGAAGCAGCTGATCACGTTGCACTCACAGTCAGGAGGCAGGGAGAGAAGAATCCTTGTGCTCAGCTTTTTTGCACATTTTCATTTAGTCAGGACTTCAGACCATGAAATGAGGTCATCAACATTTAGAGTGGATCTTCTCACCTCAATTAAGATAATCTAGAATTTTCCTTATAGAATCACTCAGTGGCTTGAATCCTGGCTGAGTCTAGATCCTTTCAAGTTGACAGCCCATATTAATCTTCAGAAAGAGTGACCAGATTGAAAATTTTCAGGATATAATGTTTGAAAAGTGTAACAATTTTATGGGACATTTGGAAACAAGCTAAATGTCCTTCAACTAAAGAATGGATAAAGAAACTGTGGTACATTTATACAAGGAAATACTACTTAGCTATTAAAAACAAGGAAATCTTGAAATTTGCAGGCAAATGGATGGAACTAGAAATGATCTCTTGAGTGAGGTAACCCAGAGCCAGAAAGACACACATGGTATATACTCATATGTAAGTGGATATTAGTCCAACATAGATGTCCTCTAAGTGACTCCACCCAGCGGGGGATTGGGACACACGCTGGGAGTTTTTGCTGGACTCCTGGTTGAACATTGAAAGTGGTACGGAAGAATGCAGGCATGGAAGGACCCAGAGGCTTCAGAAGCCCCACAAGGAGATCATCAAGACTGATGGATCTGGATGTAGGGGGGCCTGCACAAATTGTTGGACCAACAAAGGACAATACATACAGTAAACCTAGACTCCCTGTTCATATCTAGGCAATGGATAGCTCATTCTCCATGGATGTCAGAGGCGAGTGGGTACTGCCCCTGACATAAACTCTGCTGGCCCTGACTTGATCACTTCCGCTTTGTGGAGAGGCCCTACAGCTCACAGAAGAAGGTGAGGTAGGCTCTCTGGATGACACCTGATAGGCTGTAGTCATATGGTGGGGGAGGAGGTCCCCTTTTGTCAGAAGTGTAGGGGAGGGGAATAAGAACAAATAGGGAGAGAGGGTGGGAGCGGAAAGATATAAAGGAGGGGATAACATTCAGGATGTAATCTGAGTAAATTATAATAAATTTAATTTAAAAAACCAAAGTAAACCTAAAAATGTGAAAAGATTTTTAAGTTCAGTTGTCTTTGTACAGACAAAGTCTTAAACTTTGGTATTCAGAAAAAGACATGATAAATGATGTTTACTAAAGTGGGTAATTGTCTCCTCTATGCAGATACTATTATGTTGGCTACATAGCTTTAGTTCTATGAGCAGGAATAGTAGGTATAGGATAATGTACAGACCACTTCTGCAGCACTGACTTAAATTAAGACAAAAATTCTCTTAATGAATCATTATAAGTTCTTTTGACTTTTTTTTGTAGAATGTATTCGTTACCTAATCTGAAATCCCTCATTCTGTTTTTGCACTCTCTATTTTGGCATTGAATTTTATTGGTTCCATATGGCTTTTTAAATCATAATGAACTCAGACATAACAAAATGATTCCCTTCTGCACACTGGAGCACAGAGCTGCTTTCCACACTTTTACTTCACATGATGGAGTACTGCATCATCAAATTCCAACAAATAGATGAGTGATGAAGGTCTTGGCCCTTCATGGAGTCCCAAGTCTCCAAAGAAGCAGAGAGGATATGATTGTGAGGGTATGAGCTCCTTCTGCCTGAAGAGGAAAATCCAGAGATGAAGCCTTGGTGCTGAGAGCAGAGTCAGAACCCTCTGACCATGTTGTTTATAAAAGTAGAATTTGTTCCCTGAGAATTTAGCATTTACTTTGGAAATTGTAATGCTGTTTCTAGTTAAATCATTTCCTGCCTCAAAGGAAAAACAATTTATGAGCCATCACTTATTTAATAGTTGTATATGGTAATGTTGAAAGACTTATGTAAAAAAACAAAAACAAAAACAAAACAACTCTGTCCTCTGTCCCCAGAAAGTCCTCATCTTGGAGTCTCAATGGAGCTGGTAGGACTTCTCTTTTATTCTCACATCTCTTGCTTCTCTCAAGCCTGAGCTAACTGGCACTGGCGTATGTCTTATCTCCTAGTATAAAGACAGTGCCAGACACATGTGTATTATAACTCTTGTCTTTGCAAAATTTTGCACCACCACTTATCCGTTCTTCTGGCATGTGAAGGATTTACCTCAACTAGGGAAACTTCTGTGCCAGTGGTCAACGTAGTTGTGTCCAGCATTGCCATATCCACCAGCCCAGTCAATACCAAGCACAAATGCAGGTTTTTCTTTCTTTATAAACTGTATTAGATAAAATAGTTCATAAAGTGAAGCCTCTTGTAGAGAAATGCACCACCAACCAACCAATCCATAACAAATAAAAAACAGAATACTATAACTGCAGAAAAAAACTACATGGTGTAATAAGGTCAACTTATCTTACTTCAATTTTACTGTCTATTATCTTCCAATCTACCTGCCTTGCCATCTATCTTTCTATTAATCTGTTTAATCTATCTATCAATCTAGCTATCATTTATCTATCATATATGGACACTTACCTCATCACCACACACTGGCTTATATTTACAGTCATCTTGCAAGTGGAAAAGACGCCACAAAGAAAAATGTTCCTTGAAGCAGATTCATATACAGTTCAAAACATCACATCCTGTAGATTTATGCCTAAAGAAATGGATCAAGAGTGAAGCAGAGTAGAAATCTATTTTATAGATTCATTTATCACTCAAAGGACCACTTTGTGAACTTATAATAAATTCCATCCTTTCATCTGAAGTTCTAAGTGTCTCATAGAAGGAGACCAAGACTTACAAGACACTAGTGTTGAGATGACAGAAGATATTTTCTTTTGTCTCTCATTTTTGTCTTAGAAGATTTACAATGAAGGTGACATTTAGGACAGGCAATGTCTTACCTTAGTGGACTCTACAATAATGTAGACTCCTCTTTCTACCTTTTACCAAAATAAAGAAGTACAAAACACTATACAATTAATGTGATTCTGTTTTACTACCCCAAGATTCTATTAAAAATTTTGAGTTTAAACACTGAATATTGAAATAAATATTTTAATGCTTTCAATTAATTTTATCAAAGACAAGTAAATCAAGGGTGAGAAATAAATGTATAAATATTGTGTTTTAGCCTAACACAGACACATGAAAAGATATTTCCATAACCTTCTCATCAAGGATTTGTGATTTCTATTTCTTAATATTAAGTATGATTAAAATGCCCTCACACATAAATAAATGTAAGGGATAGTCAACTGAACATAGGCCAAGTTTGTTGTAGAGAAATTAGGAAGGAAGAAAGCCTGTTTTACTTTTCTCTGTTGTTTCTTATGCTATATTAACTGTAGAAAAATGGAATAAACCTCATCCTCCTCCAAGGGGAATATTAATAACACACCCAAATTTTGGTTAAGAAATCACTTTAATGAGTTCTAGATCAAGTTACTCAGGCTCCTCAGACTATGCTTCATAGACTATTGATCTGATATCAAGTATAAGTCAACTTCAAAAGCTACCAAGCTGTGTCATTGTTGGTATACATTGAATATTATCTGATATAAATTCTCAAAAATTTCTCAGGTTTGAAATGTATTATTAATCACTATTTCTTAAATATTAGCTGTCACAGCCACTTACACCGTTGTTGGTGTGTGTGCATTCCACATGCAGGAGATGTGTCTGAGTGTTGATAGCTATCACAGCAAAGCCAGGGTTGGAGATAGTCAGGAAGTGTTTCAGGCTTCTGGCCAGGCCTGTACAATATGCCCCAGGACACAGGTTCTGAAAATCCTCTTCCATCTAAGAATCTAAACTGTCTTACTAAGAATATTTTGATAATTTCTTTTCTTGTCTTGAGGATATAATTAGATGAGAATTTAGAACAATCTATTGATAATAGAGGAGAAGGAATTGGCCAGTTTTTCTACAGATGTTCTCCCTTCTTAGTGGTTATATGGAATGTCCAAGCACAACAAAAGAATATCAATGGTGACATTGTCTACCTGTTGGGAATGTTCAACTCAGGCTTCCTTGAACACACGTAGAAGGGAGAAATTCCACTGCTAGTGGATATTCTGAACAAATGTCTTAAAATATTATTGGTTAAAGTATTTCTTTCCAGAACAAAAGTGAGTTGTGGAGACAGAAAGTCAAAAACAATGGCAATAAAATATTTTTTATTTGTTTCATTGAAAACAAATTTTTATTTGATACATTGATGCACCATAATTGAGTTTACTAAAGTTTAAGAATTTTAGGCACATTCAGATGAACAAATGAAGAACCTTTAGAAATAAAGATATTTATAAAACATTCTGGTACTTTCTCAGAAAATTGAGCACAGTGCTACCTCAAGAAACAGGCATACCACTCCCAGGCATAGACCTGAAACATGTTCCACCGTACAACAAGGACATTTGTTCAACTATGTTCATTGCAGCTTTTTCGTAATAGCTAGAATCTGCAAGTAACCTAGATGTCCCTGAACTGAAGAATGGGTAAAGAAACTGTGGTACATTTACCCAATGGAATACTATTCCTCTATTAAAAACAAGGAAATCTTGAAATATGCAGGCAAATGGATTGAACTAGAAAAGATCATCCTGGGTGAGATAACCCAGACCCAGAAAGATACACATGGTACATACTCACTTATAAGTGGATATTAGCCCAGCATAGATGTCCTCTGAGAGACTCCACCAAGCGGGGTATTGGGACAGATGCTGAGACTCACTACTGAATTCTGGGCTGAGCACTGAGAGTGGAATGGAGGGACGGAAGGACCCAGAGGATTCAGGAGGCCCAGAAGGAGACTATCAAAGCCGGTGGATATGGACCCATGGCAGAGTGGTTCTGCACCCTGTTCAGATATAGCCAATGGAGAGCTCATTCTCCAAGGTTGTGTGGGGAGTGGTGACTGGCTCTGATATGAACTCTGATGCTGCAGATTTGATCACTTCCCCTTGGTAGGAATGCCCTGTGAGCACACAGAGAAAGGGGAAGCAGGCTATCTGAATGAGGACCTGATAGGCTGTGGTCATATGGTAAGGGTGGAGGCCCCCTTCTGTCAGAAGTCTAGGGGAGGGGAATAGGGCAGGAGAGGGAAGGAGGGTGGGAATGGGAAGACACAAGGGCATAATATTGGTATGTAATCTGAATAAACTGTAACAAATATAAAAATTCCAAAGTGGCCATTCATCTTTAACTATAAAATTAAGACAAGGAGCTTTCCGGCCCTCTAGCCTTTTGTCCTGCCTTTATCCTCTCCTCTTTCTTTTTCTTCCCTTCCCTGTTTTTGCTAGATACTTCCTTGATGGAATGGAATGGCTTCCCAACTCTGTGGCATCATTTGGCCTTAATCACCCTTTTACAGAGAGTGTATTGCTGGGATCCTCTTGTGGATTAAGCTTTGACCAGCAGATTCAGGGAAGACAACAGCGAGATAAATACCAGTGCTATCCCTTAGCTTTTTGGAATTTTTGGCTTTATTTTTGGGGGTACTTAAATTCTGTCAGAAGGATTATATCCTAATGATTTTATTTCTGATCTTCAGAAGCTGTGACTAATTGAATTTTGTAGCTAAATGTCTTTGAGTTTCAAGGACAATTAATGATTTAGGATGAGGATATAATTCTAAATTGTTAAAAGTAGTCTGAATATAATTATATCTACCCTTGAAAACAGATCTGTTCTCAGTTTTCAAAAAACACTGATCAGAGGGACATGTTAGTTTCGTCTAAGGAAGAAGGAAAGTTCACTGGGTAAGGAGGCTGGGTGAGTTTTAATATAAACAATACTGACACCTCGCATCAACAAAGTATCCCCAGAGGAGCAATGTTGCTGTTGTGACCTATACAGAAATGTGCCTTTCCTTAAATTCTCCCATGATGCTTCGGCATCCTTGAACATTAAATAAAACAAAAGGGTTTTATTGCCCCCTTTCTACCACAACAGGAGACAAATGCCAGTAATTTAAAATATATTTCTTGAATCTAAAAAGAAATACCAAAAAAGGAGAAGATAGGATATCACCTAAGATATGATGTTTGACACACAGGACATGCTATAATATTTTAGTATAGAACAGCTTATTATCAGCTCAAAAGTGAAGTGTAGAATCTACAAAAGATCTAAAATATAAATCAATATAAATCTATAAAAAGCACATGCACACTCAGGGCTGATAATAACAAAGAGACAGTATAGAACAAATGTTATATATTGAAAACATCAGTGTTCAATGTTTTAGATCAAGTCAACAAAATCCATATGTCCAACTAAAATGAATTGAGAGAGAACTGTTTTGGCATCATGAAGAATTTATTATATCAAAATGAAGAAAGATAATTGTAAGAAACTAAGGATGTATGACTACTTAATTCTAAGAAGAAAGCTCGGGCCAATGTGATAGAATTGTCTACCCAAAGGCTACCAATAGTTTGATGCTATGTGAAATGACATTTTGGTGTTGCCTTTTTCTCCTTAGCTCAAATCTTCAGACAATGTGAAATATTAATTTCAAGAGACTATTAACTTAATGGTTATGAAATATATTTATATATACACTTATCTAAAGTTTAAGATGACAAATTAGAAATATTTCTTTTCTGAGCTTATTTGAATTTGGATGGAGTAAATAGACTTCTAGAGGAGCAGATGTGATGATAAACTCTAGGTGATGGTAACTACCATTTTGTCCCAAGCTAGAACCTCTCTCACCTTATTTGGTGATGATTCAGCCCACCATTGTGTAGAATAATGAAAATTTTATTATACATTACATTGTTATGTGTGAAATTATATGATAAAAACATTTCACTAGGCCAGTTTGCAAGTTTCAATGTAAGCTTTTTAGCAGCAGAACTATCTGTATAATCTTTACCAGACAATTTTAATTCATGAGTACTGTTAATAATTTTAAAGTCATTTATTGACTGTGATATGATATGTTTAAAGTTCATTGGATGGGGTTTGATATAAACCCAGGTGCAGAACTCTTTATAAACATTATGTATATTATTAAAAATGTGAAAATATAAATCACAATGTACTAATATCCACCAGATTGAAATTGTTTTCATCTCAGTAAACTTCTATGCAATGAAAGCAGCCAGTTTGAAGCACCACCAGACCTGCATCTCACGCAAACTGCCTGCCGGTGTCTCTGGGACATCTGCCTATTTCTTCTACTGTGTTCAGCAGAGCCCAGGGCTGGAATACTTTTGGTATCATCATGGGATTGTGGAGCTCTGGAGTTTCCATTGCCTTCTGGTAACAGTAATGTCATTTTAAAAGAGCTAAACTATGGGGCACCAGTGCTCACGTCAGAGTCAGTCTCCACTCTCTACATAACTGTGGAGAATGTCCTGTCCATTGGGTAGATCAGAGTAGCGGTTCGATGATTACTACTTGTATTGTTCTTGGTTAGTGCAATAGTTTGAGCAGACCTCCCTTTGGTGGGGAGGCCTGATGGCACTCAAAGAAAGAATAAGCAGGCTACCAAGATGAGACTTGATAGCCTATGACCATATAGTCGGGGAGGAGGTCCCCCTTGGTCCTAGACCTGGGAGGGGGGGAATAGGGTGAAAGCAGGAGGGAAGGAGGAAAGGGAGGAGGATACAAGTGATGAGATAACAATTTAGTTGTAATCTGAATAAATTATTAAAATTAAAATTAAAATTAAAAAGAGAAGGCTCTCTTATGAGCCCAGATAAACCAGAACCAAAAAACAAAACAAAATAAAAAACAAAAGCCTAAACTGTAACACTGGTGAAAATTCATTTTCCACCTTCCTTGGTAAGACTGGCAGCCTCCCAAGTGCCCGGGCCTCACCCTGAGTGCTCCAAGCCATCTTCAAGGGAGAAATGGTATCTTGGGACCTTTGATCTCCAGCTCCATCTCTTCTCTTCCAGGAAGCCAGCAGTACTTTCACTGGCCCACCAGACATGGGACTCAGAACATCCGCTGCTGGACACTGAACAATATAATCTCTCTTGTGAAGGTAATTAATACCACTCAGTACTAGTTTTTTGGGGAGTAGACAGAAAGCCACCTGAAAGTAAATTTAATTTGTATGAGGTCACAGCCAAGGTGCTTGTGCTGAATATATACTTAAAATAAAATACATTATCCAGAAGTCTATAATCCAGGACATACTAATCAATACATGCTTCTCATCAGAGGAAGACATTTACTTTATGCAAAGATTTTTAATTATGAATTTTTTTCTTAAGGTATTTTGTCTTTTATGAAATTAAGATCACAACAACTGATTTGGATTTTTTTCTGTGTGTGCCAGATGCTTTAAATATAATGTTTTTCCTCCTGTATAATGTTTTGAGTTGAGTCAATAATAAAATTTAAATACTATATTATTTTGTGTTATCTTATTGGGTTATGAAATGACTTGGTTCTAAGATATATATTATTTTCACAGTATGAAAAACACACAGTTGGTCCAACTTAAATTCCTGATAACATCATGGTAATAAATGATGTTTGAAAAAATTTCAAGGCTAATTGTTTTCACAGCCTTCATACTTCACGATTAAGAATTGCTGAATAGAATGTTTATCCATTTTGGCTAAAGCACCCTTAAGGTTTGTTGTCTAGTATGCGACCTCTAACTCATGGGTTTCTGTTCACATTAATGTTCCCGACCCGCGGGTTCAGTTATTCGTGGAGTGGCGAGGAGGGTCGCAACCTGTGAATAAAGAATGGACGAGAACAGAGACATGGACCCAGGAAAAACTTGCTTATCGAGGGCCGTTTATTATAAGGGGGTATCCAAATTTATAATAAGCTTCTGAAAGGGCGGGGGTGAGAAGGAATGCAGTGGAAAGTTACAAAATCTTCTGGGCCAGGCCCAAGGACAGCAGGTGTGGAGTGGGGCGACTATACAGAAGTCTCGTTACACCGAATGTTCTCTTTCTCAAGGTCAGGCTGGATCTTTGTGGTAGCCAGGCAGAATAATTATCTCAAGTATGCAGACAGCTGTGACTTTCAGCCAGCAGGGCCTCTCAGCCACTGGGGCAGGTCAGGCAAGGTCCTATGGCTCCTGACACAGTAATATTCTGAAAGGTCTGACACTGGGCAGTTCTAGGTCAGGCATTGCTGAAAGCTACACTAATGTGAACACCCGCTTTATCATTCCTCTCCAGCAGCAGATGCCTCAGTGGTGCACTTGACTTTATTAAATATATTGTAACTAGCAATACAAACAAACAAAATCACCCTACAATTGTTACCCTCAAGTTGGGCCAAACTCCACAACCTCTTATTTTGAAGAAGAACAAAAACTGAAAAATGTTCCTTTTGTTCTAAGACTGCCTTTAAGGTTCAGTATTCATGTGTGCTGTTGTGAAAGCGACTAAGCAGAGCATCTGCTAAGTAGCACAGTGTCAATGGTATGAGGCATGTACAACCTCAGTTGTGTATAATCTATACCATGGACAAAGGAGGGGGAGATGTGTAATGACCATAATCACTGTAGAACAGTTGCCTTCATACAATCAGGCCTCACAAACATGTTTATATCTCTGTACTTGTAGATCAAATGAAATAGCCTACACCCTTTCACCTCTAATAGATCACCAAGAGCTAAATCTTGAGAAATCAATTGCCAAATATGTCTTCAGTGATGCGGTGATGCTGTGGCTTCTAGTAATTTAATATAATTTCCTGAAACCACTAATGTCATTCTTGGCACATTGTTTTAGATGGAATTTAAGAGACAAGTGTCATCCACAGGAGGATCCATGGTCTTTTAAGATGTTTGGGAGGGTTGTCTAGAGCAATGCTGGTTGCTGACAAACTGGTATTCAAGGATCATGTTTGTGTGTTTTCAGTGATATGAATATTGGGCTTCATGAATGCTTTAGCATCCAACTATATCTCCAATGTATTCAGTTGGCAGAAAACACACACACACACAAACACACACACACACAAACACACACACACACACATACACACACACATGCACACACGATCAAAAAATTAAGACTTTTTTAGTTGAAAATACTCCTATTTTATTTTCTTTTAAAAATGTATTTGTTATTTTTCTTTTTTTCTGTTTTCAATATATTTTAGTAAGTTATTCATATTACATCTAAATTGTTATCCCATCCCTTGTATCCTCCCATTCCTTCCTCCCTCCCATTTTCCCCTTACTCTCCTCCCCTATGACTATGACTGAGAGGGACCTCCTCCCCTTGTATACGCTGATAGGGTATCAAGTCTCTTGTTGGTAGCCTGCTATCCTTCCTCTGAGTGCCACCAGACCTCCCCATCCAGGGGACGTGGTCAAATATGGGGCACCAGAGTTCGTGTGAAAGTCAGTCCCCACTCTCCACTAAACTTCTCAAGATCTGAAGGTGAAAATTAAGACTTTACATAAACTTTTTTAAAGTAGTATATAGTACTTTAAAAAATATATTTTATTAATTTATTCATATTACATCTGAATTGTTATTCCATCCCTTATATCCTCCCATTCCTCCCTCCCTCCCATTTTCCCCTTACTCCCCACCCCCCATGACTGTGACTGAGGGAGACCTCCTCCCTCTGTATATGCTCATAGAGTATCAAGTCTCTTCTTGGTAGCCTATTCTTCCTCTGAGTGCCACCAGGCCTCCCCATCCAGGGCACATGGTCGGAAAAAACATTAATTAGTTCAACCAATGACAGTGTTATGTTACAATGTGAGACAGTTTTTGTCAGGTGTGGTGGTGTGCACCTGAGATATCAACACTTGGATAATATCTGAATTTCAAGGTCATCCTTATCTAGATAAGGATATGGAGGCCAGACTGGAGTTCTTGAGATCCTGAATCAAAGAAAGAAAGAAGGAGGAAAGAAAGAAAGAAAGAAAGAAAGAAAGAAAAAAGAGAGAAAGACACAACCACCACCAAGAACAGAAAGAGGGAAACCAAAAAAGAGTGTTCTTAAGATAAAACTTATCAAAACTGAGCCCAGAGAACACATTACAAGGTGATAAAGTCAGTATAAAGTGAACAAGGAGTAGGAGGAAACATATCTAATAATCTAACTATATCATTACATAATAAAAATTTAAAATGAATCCACAGTTTTTTCTTTTTAATATAAAAAAACAGTGAGAGGCAATTCATTTTCATTTTTTTTTTAATAGATGAGATGTAGTCACTGCCAGGTAAGAAGAGCTGTGGGAAATCAGATGTGCCCTCACAGCTTACACAAGACCACCACTATGGACACCAAAGGTACCAAATAGAGCATGATAGAATCTGTGATCATGGATATAGGCTATAAATCTCTCCTCTTACTTTTCTCCTGGGCTTCTCTCTATTTATAATATTTTGGCTCATTCTCATTACAACTTACCATCTAGCTTCTATTGTCACTCTGGGCCAAAAAAAACAAGCGTCTGTGACTACACTTTGACCAAACCAATAAAGTATACTAACGATGATAGCGTGAGTAAAGATATCTGGTCAGGAACATTAGACCACAGCTGTCATAGGCTTAGCCAGTATATTTGGAGAGGGTCAGTGGTCAGGGGATTCATTGCTCAGGATTTATCTATGTGTGGACAGAACAGGAGTGAACAGAAGAGGAGCTGGTCGATGTGGAGAGAGGATAGTAGTCATTGTAACAGAGGATGTATTACCCGGAGTTAATGTGTATGTGAACAGAAAAAAGACCTGTGTATATGGCAAGAGGACAGCAGTCATTGAAAGAGAGGATGTCTTACCCAGAGCTTGTGTATGTGTGTGAAGACAGAAGAAAGTGTTTATATATGGCACGGAGCTAGACACAGGTTAAGACAGAAAGGGCCAGAAAATGAGAAGAAATCAGAAGACTATAATGGATTGTTTGAGATAGTGTGAGGCCTGGCAGAGATGTTCGGTCAGAGGCCAAGAGAGAGAGATGTCAGAATGAATCTGAACTTGGAGAGGAGTTTGAGGCAGACAGCTGAATTGAAATAACCAGCCAGAATTCTGAAAGAACAGAAAAGGGTAATATGATTTAGCAGACATTCTCAGAAGCTCTACATTCTAGGCCTAGATTAGATTGTATAGAGGCTAGAGGCTTTGAGGACTAGGCCTAGGTTACCAAATAAAGGCAGTAAGCCTCCAAGACAACAATTATATCAGGAAAATAAGATTTATTTTTTCAGTTAGCGAATTCATAATTTCTTGGATGGCATCTAAAAACAGTCCTGAGCAAGAGTGAACAGGTTTTGATACTAATGGATACAGACTTGAGCTAGAAAAAGACATCTTTAAGGAACATAGGATAGATCAAATTACAGATGGTGTCTCAGGAAAAACAATGACTCTTAAGATACGAATAGCTAACAGAAAGTATGATGTATTTTTTTGTTGTACAAGATAACACCTGTTCAGTGTCTAGTCTTACTTTGTTGGCAGTCTTTGGTCTAACACACAAGCTTGAAACAGAAGAGATTGATGTGCAAATATACAAACACAAGGAACCCAGCAAACTGCAGCAAATTGCTACAGGTTCCTCTATTAGAAACCTCATTCAATCTCATCAGTTAAAGAGAGGAACCTTGAGCCTAATTACAACAATATAAAGAAGTGGTGTGTGACAAGCTCCAAGGAGCTGACCATATCGAGAGTACCTGTTTGATCTCATCTTACACCACTGAATTACTGAATTTTGGTGTATGATTCTCACAACTGATCTCTTTGGTTACTGCTGTTCAGTTAGTATATGGAAGGCACATGGACATTCTGGGGCACAAGAGAACACACAGACCATCCACATGTGTGCCTTCACTTTATAGTCCTCTTTATTACTTAAGTCTCCAGTCTAGCATTATCTTTATGAGGTAATTCTATTATTTAGATTTAAAAAGATATCTCTCCAGCCAGATATGGTGGCATATGCCTTTAATCCCAGCACTTGGGAGGCAGAGGCAGGATTGCTGTGAGTTCAAGGGCAGCCTCATCTACAAATCAACTCCAGGACAGCCAAGGCTACACAGAGAAACTCTGTCTCAAAAAACCAACAAAACAAAACCCCCCAAAAGATAGCTCTCCAATCTCAATTTTCCTTTTTCAAAACACCTGTCACTTTCAATTTCATATATTTGTCCCTTCCCAATAACCCTCAAAAGATTATCTACATAATTCTTTTTCATCTCAGACCTTTGCTCAATAAATCTAGGGCACTAACTACAACTGAGGTTCACTTGGTATGTGGAATTTTAAAAAAAGTACTTATTATATTTATTAGATTTTGTTTCCTCAATATGAAATAGACTTCATTTTGGTCCTGATCACAAATTCTTGGAAATGTGCTTGTAATTGCTTTTTGTGCCTCTCACTTTTGCCCATCATTCGCCCCTCTTTTCCTAAGGTGAAGGCAACCTGTTTATGATATATATGTAAGTATACAGACACAGGTATGTTTTCAGTGGGTTCTGTTGGAGTCTGGAATCATGTCTACCCAACTCAAAATGAGAGTTCAGGCACATTTCTGAATCCCAGCATAATGCTTTCAGTCATTGCTCAGTCTCCCTACTGTGTGCTCCATACAGGGGTACATTCTGCCGAATCTCAGGGGATGGACAGACTTGAGTCTGTTTCTCAGCTCAGTCTCTGCTGAATCAGGTAGATTCACCCATATTATGAGTGTCTTAGTTCACACACACTGGGACAAGATACTAAGATGCAATATGTTGAATAAAACGCAGAAAGGGTTGCAATGTATGGCTACATAGTAGGAAGGCAGAATGGATTGCAGATGTTGGGTCAGCAAAGGGGAAAACATCTAAATCAGTGAAATTTGTTTTGTGGGTAGGCTGTTCCACTCACTCTACTAGAAGTGCAGCCTAGTTACAGGGTGATCTTTCTGGTTTCCATGACCCCTGTTACTAAGAGTCTCATGTAGAGTTATCCCCAATCCTCCCAATAGCCTAACCTGTTGTAGGTCTACAGCTTGTCTCAGAGAAAATCCGTCCCACATTTTCTTTTCTCTGTGAAAGCCTTCTGTCCCCTTGTCCCCTCTCTTCAGTCCAATGTACACCCTCATTTATCTCCATGTTGCTTCTCCAACCATTTTTTCTCTCTTCAACTCCAAAGTGGTTGTATAAGTTCTCACTCTTACCAGCATTGCAGGTGTGTTCCCCTTTCTCCACATCCTTGCCAGCATGGGCTGTCACTTGAATTTTTGATCTTAGCCATTCTGACAGAAATAAGATGGAATCTCAGAGTTGTTTTGATTTGCATCTGTAATATTTCCACTTCTGAGTGATATTTAAATATCCTTCCTTGAGTCCTCTTTTTTACTTATCTTATTTTGGTCAGTCAATTGTATAATCACCCTTTTCACATGGCTAATATCTGCTTATCGGTGAGTACATACCATGTGTGCCTTTCTGGGTCTGGGTTACCTCATTCAGGATGATCTTTTCTAGTTCCATCCATTTGCCAGCAAATTTCAGTATTTCCTTGTTTTTAGTAGCTGAGTGTATTCCACTGTGTAACTGTATCACATTCTCTTTATCCATTTTTCAACTGAGGGTCATCTGCATTGTTTCCAGATTCAGGACATTACAAGTAAAGTTGCTATGTACACAGTAGAGCAATTGTTCTTTTTATATGGTGGAATATCTTTTGGGTATATGCCCAGGAATGGTATAGGTAAGTCTTGAGCTCTGAGAAAGCACTAGATTGATTTCCAAAGTGGTTGTATAAGTTCCCACTCTTACCAGCATTGCAGGTGTATTCCCCTTTCTCCACATCCTTGCCAGCATGGGCTGTCACTTGAATTTTTGATCTTAGCCATTCTGACAGAAATAAGATGGAATCTCAGAGTTGTTTTGATTTGCGTTTACTTGATACCTAAGGACACTGACCATTTCTTTAAGTGTTCATGGCCATTCAGTGTTCCTCTGCTGAGAATTCTCTGTTTAGCTCTGTAACTCATATTTTAATTGAATAATTTGGCTTGGTGTTGTTTAATTTCTTGAGTTCTTTATGTATTTTGGATATTATCCTTTGTCAGATGTAGGGTTGACAAACAGACAGAGAAAGAAATTAGAAAAGCTACAGTCTTCACAATAGCCACATATAATGTAAAGTATCAATGTAACTCTAACCAAGCAAGTGAAAGACTGTGAAAAAACTCCTAGTCTCTGAAGAAAGAAACTGAGGATATCAGAAGATGGAACGATCCCCCATGCTGAACACATCCTTAAGTGCTCCTCGGCCATTCAAGATTGTTTTGTTGAAAATTATCTGTTTTATTATGTACCCCATTTTTTTAAAAAAAATATTTTATTACTTTATTTGGAATGGGAGGATACAAGTGATGGGATAAAAATTGTTCCCCATTCTTAATTGGATTATTTGGTTTGTTGGTGTCTAAGTTTTTGAATTCTTTATATATTTTGGATATCGGCCCTTTCTGTCAGATGTAGGTTCAAGGAGAAACTTCCCAATCTGTAGATTGCTGTTTTGTTATATTGAGAGTGTCCTTTGCCTTACAGAAACTTTTCAGTGTCATGAGGTCCCATTTATTTATTGTTGATCTTAGAGCCTGAGCTAGTGGTGCTCTGTTCAGGAAATTGTCTGCCATGCCAATGAGTTCAAGGTGCTTCTTCACTTTCTTATCTATTAGATTTAGTCTATCTGGTTTTATGTTGATGTCTTTGATCCTTTTGGAATTGAATTTTGTGCTGGGTGATAAATATGGATCTATTTGCAGGGTTTTTGTTTTTGTTTGTTTTTTTTTTTTTTTTTTTTTTTTTTTTTTTTTTTACATGTAGACATCCAGTTAGAGCAGCACCATTTGTTGTAGATGCTTTATTTTTTCCATTGTATAATTTTGGCTTCTTTGTCAAAATCAGATGTCCTTATGTGTGTGGGTTTGTTTCTGGGTCTTCAATTTGATTCCCTCAATTGATCTGTTTTTATACTTTAAGCTGTTAACTGCCATAGCTCGGGCTCAGTTCGAAATTAGAGGTGAACATCCTCCCAAGGGAATAATTTCCAGTTATTTTACTTATCTTCCAGTTTCTTCCAAGGGAAGAAAATAGTTGAACCAAACAACAAATAACCAAGAAGTCTAAGGATGCCTTTGCAATGGTGACCATCTACCCTTCCTTGGAGTGCTAACTATTACAGACACGAGAAGTCATAGAGGCTTTGCTTGACAAAATTCCAAAGACCTCTAGCTGCCTAGCATGATTTATATACATCCAGAACAGATATTGAGTCTTTTCTTGATAAAGATCCAAAGATCTCTGGCTGATCATCACTGTCCATTAATATTACATATGGTCTATGTGTAATTTTGCCTAAAAACTACTTTGAAATCTACTTTTTCTTCTAAAAACTACCTTTCTCTCTATTTCTCAGCCCAAATTAAATTCACACTGGAATTTTTTCCCCCACAGAGAATGAAAGAAAGCATCTGGCCAAGGACTTGAGACAGTTAGAGAGTTTTGTCTGACTGTTGTGTGCAGCTGAACAGAAATTGCTTGAAAAGAAAGCTGGGACTTTGAAATAATGGTACATGGGCAGATATCATTAGCTGTAGAAAGTAAAACTTGTCTCTTTAGAATCTGCTTTGGAAGTAATAGAAGGTGGGCTTTGAACATCATGCTTTACAGATATTTTACAATTGAGGACTCATTGGCAGTTTAGCCTAGGCTTAGATAGCACACCTATTGTTTTGGGACTGGATGTAAATCAAGTTTTCTGTGTTAAGGACATTTAGTTTCAAGCTATGTTGCTATGACAATCATGTAAGTACAATGGCTTTAGCCCATATATATTTATTATTAAAATTTCCTGCATATTGTTTAGGAAATAATAATCAAGTCATGCTGACAATTGCTTGAATATGGATTGATTTTTTTTTTTTTTTTTTGCTGTATGCTCTATTGTAGGTTATACAGAACTTTTTGTATTTCTTTGTTAGATTGTTTTCTTTCTCTGTTGATTTTTGAAGGCTCCATTGATTGTAAAGGAGGAGAAAATCATGATGTAATCTGTAATGAAAAAAAAAATGAATATCACTTTAAATAAAGTACTGGAGTTGGCTGAGGAAAATGAGAAAATGGGAGAAGAAAAATAAAGTTCTCACGGCCTAGAAAACTTTTCAGTTTGCACCGCATTTTATGACTTTGTCTTAGTATTTCTTTTCTCCTCCATTCTTCAATCTCTCCTCAACAACTAGTTCCTCTAGCTAGCTGTTCATCCAACAGTTGGTTTTCTTTAACCAGCTATTCCTAGGCTGCTCAATTCTCCCTACTGTGGAATCACCAAGACTTTCTCATCTCTTTTCCCATAGCTGGTCTACAGGAGGTAACAGCCCAACAGATGTTTTTACCCTGGAGTCCAATGAGCATGAAGATGACACTTACACCTAGCTTCTGCCAGCCCCTCTGCAGTTAAGTGAGAGTATATGAGTAAGACTTTCCCCAAATAAGTAATTTCAAATAACACAAATGTCCCTGAAATAAAATCAACAGTAACCAAGGAAGAGGTGTCAGCAGGTTTGCCCAGTCCCCAGAGCTGAGTCTCCGTACCATCTTCCCAAGTATTACTTCTTTAATTACTATGTTATAGACTCAGATTCCATGTATTTAACCCATTTTAAATGTTGGTAACTGCTTAAGTTTGATTTCTTCATTTGTGTACCTGGAAAATCTGTTGCAGACATTTTAAAACCCTCCTTTTGATTTAATATTCTGATATTCATGATGGTTTTAGAGGTCTAGCCATTCATGGTTATCACTTGCCATAAGTCAGTGCTCCTTAAATCTATCTCTGAACTTAGCTGTAGTCTGAACTCTCTTCTTTGGTCACTTTTTCAATCACAGGAAGTCACCCTCTTGACTTTATAAACCAGAGCCCCTATTAGTCACTGTGATGAAATTTAACCTACCACATTGAGCTTCAGACAGCAGTGGAAAAGCTGGTAAATGTTTTGTCAGGGGGACGGCTGTACCTGAGTTGGATGAGAGCTATTAGTGAGCTAATACCTGTAAATCTTTAATCCAAACAACCAGAACACTTTTTAATTTTTTCACACTAATTTGAGAAAGTGTACTTCCTTAGAAATGAAATTACAACTTTTAAAATATTAAAAATCAGAAACATTTTTGAGGCTGGAGAAATGGCTCAGTAGTTAAGAGCACTGACTGTTCTTCCTGAGATCCTGAGCTCAATCCCAGTAACCACATAGTGGCTCAGAGCCATCTGTAATGAGACTCAGTACTCTCTTCTGGCATGCAGGCTTTATATGCAGTAGAGTACTTATATAAATAAATAAATAAATAAATAAATCTTTTTTAAAAATTCAGAAGCATTTTTGTCACTGATTTAACGAATTCATTCTATGACATGAAGTCCTGTAGCAGACGTCTCAAACACTATCTTCAGTGTCATTTGTGGGGGGTTGTTAATATTATGAGAACCTAACTTCTTTATGTTCTAGAATAGGAGAGTAATTCATTTACATGCAAATCCCACCAGCTGTGCTGGACTAGGTTGTTGTCTTAAATGAAGGGGCTGGGAGAGCAGAGATTGATTTATGAAAACATGCAAAGAGTGAGTAAGTAAAACTACAGTTCCACTTCAGAAGAAATTAAAAGTGTCACTTTACAACTCTGTGCTCTCAGAACCTCACTAATATTAATGCTCCTTTTGCATACATGATAACTTTTCACTACTAAGAGGATGAATCACTTTTGAGAAAGTGAGACATAGAAGGCTTCTGTGATGACATCTAGCCCCACCATACCTTACTTTGAAACTTAAGGTTATCCTGTGACTACTATACATACTAGAAATGCTAGACGTCTCTCTCCCTTGCTCTTTCTGTCTGACTTCCTCACCCACACACAGAAACAGAGAAGTAGAATCAAATATCCTACCACTACATTGAGTAGCTAAGGCTTACATGGAGTAATTCTGTGTGATTTAAGGACACATTTCCTCAGGATGTAATCACTATTACTTGTATTTTCATAGTGCCAACACATTTCTGAAAAATAATTATTTATGGAGCTGGAAAGATACCTCAACACTTAAGAGTATATATTTCAAAGTTGTTTTGATTTGCATTTCCCTGATGACTAAGGAGGGTGAGCATTTCTTTAAGTGTTTCTTAGCCATTTGATATTCCTTTGTTGAGAATTCTCTGTTTAGTTCCAAGCCCCATTTCTCAATTGGGTTATTTGGTTTGGTGGTGTTTAATTTCTTGAGTTCGTTATATATTTTGGATATTAGACCTTTGTCAGATGTAGGGTTGGTGAAGATCTTTTCCCAGTCTGTAAGCTGTCACTTTGTTCTCTTGACAGTGTCTCCTACCTTACAGAAGCTTCAATTCCGAGATTCCATCTTACACCCATCAGAATGGCTGAGATCAAAAATTCAAGCGACACCACATGCTGGCAAGGATGTGGAGAGAGAGGAACACTACTTCATTGCTGGTAGGAATGCAAACTAGTACAGCCACTTTGGAAATCTATCTGGTGCTATCTCAGAAAAAAGGGAATAGGGCTTCCTCAAGACCCAGCTATTCCACTCCTTGGAATATACTCGGAAGATGCTCCAGCACACAACAAGAAAATTTGCTCAACCATGTTCATAGCAGCCTTATTCATAATAGCCAGAACATAGAAACAGCCTAAGTGTCCCTCAGTAGAAGAATGGATAAAGAAACTGTGGTACATATACACTATGGAATACTACTCAGCTATTAAAAACAAGGAATTCCCGAAATTTGTGGATAAATGGATTGAGCTAGAAATGATCATAATGAGTGAGTTAACCCAGAAGCAGAAAGAATCAAATGGTATATACTCACTTATATCTGCATACTAGTCCAAGGGGCATGTCCCATGAAAGCCTTCACTTACCAGGAAACTGGGACAGAGGGGAGGACATCTTATTGGGACTCTAGATGAGAGAAGCATGAGAGAATGGCAAAGTAGAAGGATCCAGAGGGTCCTAGAAACCTACGAGAAGAACATTATGATAGGCAGATTTGGGCCCAGGCATCCCACTCAAACTATGGCTCCAGCCAAGGACAATACAGGCAGTAAACTTCAAACCCCTACCCAGATCTAGCCAATGGACAGGACATTCTCCACAGTGGAGTGGAGAGTGGGATATGACTTTCACACGTACTCTGGTGCCTAATATTTGACCATGTCCCCTGGAGGGGGAGACCTGGTGGCACTCAGAAGAAGGATAGCAGGCTACCAAGAAGAGACTTGATACCCTATGAGCATATACAGGGGGAGGAAGTCCCCCTCAGGCACAGTCATAGGGGAGGAGAGTAAAGGGAAAACGGGAGAGAGGGAAGAATGGGCGGATACAAGGGATAGGATAACCATTGAGATGTAACAAGAATAAATTAATAAAAAAAGAGTTTATATTTCTCTTCTGTAAGTACTGGGTTTAGTTTCTAGTACTCATGTGAAATGTTCACAGCCATCTATAAATCTATGCCAAGGTATCTAATACTTTCTCCTGACTTCTGTAAATACTGCACAGATATCTATACAGCCAAGCACAAATATATAGGCATAAATAATAGGAAAATTTTAAGTGATTAGTTGGTAGGCATTATATCCAGTTATTACTAATATGTGGTAGAATTTTTCTTTGTATGATTGCATCACCCCCATTGTGACCCATGTACTCTATGGAAATTAAAAATTCAAAATATTTTTCCTATGAGAGAGTCAAGTTTCATGAAAAAAATTCAATTAATTTTCCCCTTGAATTTTTGACCTAGAAAAATATTTCTTTAATACCTTCTCATTCATTTTATGTGTATATGTATATGATATATGTGTTAATTTATATATGATGTGTGACTCATGAGCCTTTTTGTAGAAGAGTTCAAAGAGTCCTGTAAACATAGTCTTATTAACTGCCCATACAATCATCTTTTTAAATCATCTTTAATAATCTGTCTAATTTTGGCAGACAATTGAATCTAATGACATATATAACTTTTCCAAGGTCAAGATCCAAATTATAAAGACAATGTAGATAAGACAATGATTAATGAAATTGAATGTCTGTGTTGTAATTGCTGAAGGTATCAGGATCCTTGCATAAATTTTTTGAATGTCACTGATCTTGTCTGATAGTTGAACTGCCCTCCCATATCAAAATATAAATGTTTCTATTAATTTTTATAATATCTTACAGTTTGGTCATTTCTGTTTGGGGTGATTTAAAATTAATGTCTTAGGTCATACCACAAAAAAGAAGGAAAGTGGAGATTTTCTCTATTAAGTGTGGTCTCATTATACTCAAAAGCCACCTTGAAACTTGTGCTCCTTCTGCCTTAGCCTCTGATGTAGTGGGGATTTTACATTTCTATCATTGTTCCTGACACTTAGCTGACAGTTTTAACTCTGACGGGCTAATGAAAAAGTGTACATGGATTTTTGTACACAAATGTCTATGTGCCTGGGGAGAAATACTCAATCCTGAAGACTCCCACTGTCATGGCTTGTGGATGGGAGGACCAGCGGCACCTACACACACTGATGCACCAACCAAAGACAATGCATGAAGTAAACCTAGACTCCTGTTCAGATATAGTCAATGGACAGCTCATTCTCCACAGTGGTGGGAAGACCTGGAACAGCCTCTGAGATGAACTCTGGTGCCTCTGATTTTATGCCTTAATTTGAGTCTAGCATATGCTCAAAACAGGCCCTCCAGAAGTAACTAGGTAGAGAGTACCCATCATCCTCCACCCTTCCCCTACTTTCGGTCACATTGTCATAGGCCACAGTGCAGTTCCCCAACCACACTGTGTGTGCCCCATTCTGGCAGTACCGCCAACATAACTAATTTTCCACATGTTCCCAGAAGACTTCAATAGGCACACTAAACCAACACTAATAATCAAGATGAAGAAACTATCAAAGAAACACTACCATGTCCAATAATTCTCTATGACCAATCACAGGAGGAAAGAAATAACAGGAGTTAGTGAAGAATCCAGGAAGATGATGGAGAACCATCACTGAGATTATGGAGAATGTACAGAGGGTGTTAAATAAGGTATCATAATATGTAATTATTTGTTGGGAGAATAGCAAAGTAGAAGGATCCAGAGGGTCCCAGAAACCTACAAGTAGAACATTATGATAGGCAGATTTGGGCCCAGGCGTCCCACTCAAACTATGGCTCCAGCCAAGGACAATACAGGCAGTAAACTTCAAACCCCTACCCAGATCTAGCGAAGGGTTAGAAAAGTCTCCACAGTTGAGTGGAGAGAGTGGGGTATGACTTTCTCACGTACTCAGGTGCCTCATATTGGACCATGTCCCCTGGAGGGGGAGACCTGGTGGCACTCAGAGGAAGGATAGCAGGTTACCAAGAAGAGACTTTATACCCTATGAGCATATACAGGGGGAGGAAGTCCCCCTCAGAAACAGTCATAGGGGAGGGGAATAAGGGGATAATGGGAGGGAGGGAAGAATGGGAGGATACAAGGGATGGGATAACCATTGAGATGTAACAAGAATAATTTAATATAAAAAACATAAAAAATAAAAAAATAAATAAAGGACATGCTTGGAGAATGAAAATCAAGCTATTAAAATGGTTGTTGAAGAAAGCAAAATAAAAATTAATTTTTTGAAGCAACTAACATTAAAACACAACATATAAAATCCTCAGAATATAGCATGATTACAACAAAAATGTTTTTTAAAAGGCACCAATATCAGCAGCTGGAGAAATTTCAGATAGTCAACCTAACAATGTACTTCTTGCACATATAAGAGAAAGGTTAAAGCAAACCCAATATGCCACCAGGAAAGAGGTACAAAAGTCAAAGTAGAACCAAATGAAAAGAGACTTTAAAAAACATACAAGATTAACTAACAAACTTTTATCTAGACAGGTCAAAAATTGCCAGATAAGATCCCATCTTACACCTGTCAGAATGGCTAAGATGAAAAGCTCATGTCAACACAGGCTGGCATGGATGTGGAGAAACAGGACCACTCTTCCATTGCGAGTGAGAGTATGAAGTTGTACAAGCACTTTGGAAATTAATCTGGAGTTTTCTCAGAAATTTGGAAATACTTCTACCTCAAGACCTAGCTTACCACTCCTGGTCATATACCCTAAAGATGCTCCACCTTTCGACAAGGACATTTGCTCAACTATGGTCATAGCAGATTTATTTGTAGTAGCTAGAATCTGGAAACAACCTCAACGTCCTTCAGTAGAAGAATGGGTGTAGAAACTGTGGTACATTTACACAATGGAATTCTATTCAGCTATTAAAAACAAGGGAATCTTGAAATTTGCAAGCAAATGGATGGAACTAGAAAAGATCACTCTGAGTTAGGTAATCCAGATCCAGAAAGACTCATATGGTTTATACTTACTTATAAACAGATGTTAGTCATATAATATGGGATAACCACACTACAGTACACAGAACTAAAGAAGCCAAATAAGAAGGAGGACCTAAAACACTTGCACAAATGGATGTATCAACCAAGGACAGTGAATGAGGTAAACCTAGACCCCCTGTTCAGATCTAGCCAATGGACAGCTCATTGTCCACAGTTGTGGAGTGAAGTAGGGACTGCCTCTGATATGACTTTGCTGCCCCTGATTTGATCACTTCCCTTTGGTGGAGGAAGCAGACTATCTGGATGAGACCTGATAGGCTGTAGTCATTCTGTGAGGGAGGAGGTCTCCTTCTGTCAGAGATCTAGGGGAGAGGAACAGGTTGGAAGAAGGAGGGAGGGTGGGAATGGGATGATAAGAAAGAAGGGATAACAATAGGGATTTAATATGAATAAATTATAGTAAATGAAAAATTTAAAAAATAAATGCATATGCTTAAAAAAAGAAAAGAAAAGACAAAGGAGTCACATGCACCTAGATTTGATTTTTAGTTCTCTTTAGGACTTAAAATATTTATATATTTTATTCTAACTTGAGCCCCCAGTCCATCTCCAGAGATAATTAAATTTAAAAAAGTATAGAACTAAAAAACAAAAGAAAACAAAACAAAAAAACAAAACAAACTATTGAGGACATGCTTACCTTGTCTTGGCAGAGTTTGGCCATCGACTCTGCCTGCATCCAAACTTGCCCATTTTAAGACAGAATATTGTCTGTGGCAGAAAAGAGGACGTTTTTCCCCAGTGACTGGTTTGCCACATTTGAAGCTATCTCCATAAGGAGGTTCTTTGATGCTCATCATATTCTTTGAGGGAGGCTGAGTGGTAACCTGTCTCATTGTCAATGAATCTTTAAAATAATAAAAATGTCTTTAAATGGCATGGTCTGTATGTTTCTGAGGTTTTTGAAGATCTTATCTAACTATTTTATCTTATTATTCTGTGGAATAATATCTATTTGTTACACCTAGGATGTATATTCTTGTGATAAAAGTAGACTTGCAATTGATATGATCATGATTTCATCAACTAACAATTAACTTGTATAATTACATATCCTATAGAGCCTGCAATAGCACTTTCAAAGCATTGGAAGTAAGTCTTGTGTTATAATTGAGTTTTATGTGTACGATATGGTATATTAGAGTAGAAATATATATATATATAATGTCTGTGAAGGATAATCTTAAATTTGAATTCTATACCAATGTATCTAAAATTAAACTTATTTTGCATCTATATACAATTCCTGCCTCACAAATATGTATTTCAGGTATATTGGACCAGAAGGCTGAGGATGATGCTCCAATGTTATAGAGAGTTTTGGGTGACTGTTCAGGCATCAAACTGTCTCTATCATCTTCTCATTTGGGTAGCTGCTAACATGCACTCCCTGTATACGCAGGTGATTAATTTCATTCCTTCTCCAGTCTCTGAAGGGGTTGAAGACCAGATAGTTTAGCTTTGCAATTAAGCTTAGTTGTTTAATGGTTAAGATGTTTTAATATCTAGATAGGTGTTTTATGTTGATAATGACAAGAAATGATAGATATTGATCTACATTCAGAATTTTAGACCCACCGAGATATGAGAGATATTTTCTTCAAGGTTGCCAAATATAAATAGCCAAAACAATATGAATGTAACTCTTATATAATTCCTGATTGACTTGTGATTCTTCTTGCTGTAGTTAGTACATATATATATATATATATATATATATATATATATATATATATGTGTGTGTGTGTGTGTGTGTGTGTATTAATATAAACGTATATGTAAAAAATAAAAAATTAAACAAACAAACAAAAGAAGGAGGACCCAAGGGAGAATGCTTAATACTCATTTTGGAGGGCAAATAGAATAGACACTGGAAGCTTTTGAAGAGAAGGAAATGGACAAAGCCTACTATAGAGACCCCTGAAAGACTCTACCCATGAGGGGATTAAAGCAGAGTCTGAGACTCACAGCCAAACTTTGTGAGTGGAGCACAGGGAGTCTTATGGATGACTTTGAGGATAGAGGAACCCGGAGGAGACAGGAGTTCCTCAGGGAGACTAACGGTTCCAACAAATCAGGGGTGCAGGAGGGCGGTGGTGGGTATGCTGCAGAGACTGATGCACCAACCAAGACCCATGCATGGTGAAGACCTACAACCTTTGCTCAGATGTAGTCTGAGCAGCATAGGCAGCACTATCTCCTTGTGGGTCACGTAATATGGAGAGTAGTGGCTACCTCTGACATGGACTCTTGTGCAAGCTTGCTGATCATATCCTCCTGGTAGGATGACCTTTCCAGGCCAGGAAGAGAATTCAGGCATTCCAGATGAGAAGAGATGAAAGGGGAGGAGGGTTCCTCCTTTCTGAAGACTAGGGGAGGGAAAGAAGGGGAACTAAGGGAGGGAGGGTTGACCAGGAGGAGCTGAGGGAGGGGGATACCTTTGGGATTTAAAATGAACAAATTAAAAAAAAAATAGCAAAGTCTTAAATGAAAGAAATGACTGAGACAGTTTGCTACCTGAACAGTGACCCCAAACTCTATAATGTTGGAGCATCATCTTCAGCATTCTGGCCCAATATATCTGACAGACATATTTGTGAGACAGGAACTATTGAGGACTTGCTTACTCTGTCTTGACAGAGTTTGCTGTGGACACTGCCTGCATCCAAGCTTGCCCTTTTTTAGGCAGAAGTAGAAATGAGGACATTTTGGCCAGTAGCCTGTTTGCCACATTTGAAGCCATCTCCATAAGGAGGTTCTTTGATGCTCATCATCCTTTTCGAGATAGGCTGGGTGTTGCCAGTAGTTAACCTGTAACCTTCTCATTTGGGAAGCTATTAGCCTGAACACACTGTATACTCAGGTAATCAATTTTACTCCTTCTAAAGTCTCTGATGTGGTTGAAGACCAGATAGTTTAATTTTACAATTAAGCTTAGTTGTTTAGAGGTTAAGATATTTTTAGGTATAGATAGTTTATAATGATGAGATATGATCGATATTGATTTACATTCAGAATTTTAGGTGCACCAAGATAGGAAAGATAGCTAGGCAGTGGTGGCACACACCTTTAATCCCAGCACTTGGGAAGGAGAGGCAGTCAAATGGCTGTGAGTTTCACGCCAGCCTGGTCTGCAAAGTGAGTCCAGGATACTCAAAGCTACAAAAAAAACCTCTGTCTTGAAAAACAAAAACAAACAAGCAAACAGCAACAACAACAACAAACAAACAAACAAAATAAAAACAAAAACAAAAAAAGGAAGGTGTTTTCTTGAAGGTTGCCAAATACAAAATGACCAGAACACCAAGAATGTAACATATAGATAATTCCTGATTGTTTCATGGTTCTTCTTACTATAGGTAGTTTATTGTACATATGTGTAATAATATAAATATCTATGTAGAAATGAATATTTAATAAAAGAAATGAAAAAATTTAAAAGAAGAAATAAATATTACACAATTTTATAACATGTTATTAGTATTCTAGTCACTTTTGTTGCCATAATAAATCACTCTGACCAAAGATAACTTGTGGGGCAAGGCATTTATTTCAGCTTATACATCTAGGTCTGTCTGCTACTGAGGGAAGGTAGGGAACGAACTTGGGACAAAACCTGGAGGTAGGAACTTGGGTTCAGGAACATGGAGGAACTCCCCCTGTTCTAGCTTGCTCTCAGGCTGATGCTCAGCTCCCTTTTCTTATACAGCCAAACATTGTCTTCCTAGGGATAGAACCATGTGCAGTGGGCTGGATCTTCCCTATATCAGCAGGAAGGACAATTCCTCATAGAGGAGGCTACAAACTATCTAATCTAGATGATACATTTGAGGTTGACACTTCGTATGTTAGGCTGTACCAAATTGACAAAACTTATCAACTCAGTTAGTGGGTATTTCTAATCATTGTTAGCCAAGAAATTATAAAATCTAGATGAAACAGATACATGTCTGAGGACAGGCACACAATCAAGACTGAAACATGAGCATAGATTATTGGAAGGTACATATTTGCATATGCATGATCATAATATACATAAAATGTACCTATGCACATATATTTATATGAATATATGTACTTATAAATAACCTGATGTTTTTAAATGCTTATGCATGTATGTATACTTATACATGTGAGTTAATTATTTTAGTTATAAATCTTACCCAGGAGGAGATTATATATTTCTTAATGATGTCCTTATTCACATGTCTGAGATACTTTGTCCATGTCTGATGTTATCAATGAACATAAGACTGTGCGTGGGTAACAGTTGCTCTCACTGTACAAGTAGTTGATGGGTGATTTAGGATTTTATCCTGTGATCCCAGCTTGGACTTTGGTAGCATGTATCAAAGCAGTGGTGGGAAGTCTGGCTTGAGGAAACACCAGACTATAGATAGAACTCTGTAATGTTTAAGGATTTTGTATTGCAGCAAATACAGGTATGACATGCTTTTACTTGTTTTACAGAAGAAAAAGTGCAACACTGAGATAAATGCACTATTTTATTATTAATAGTTAACCAATTAAATAATTAACTTTACATCTTGCTGCACGCCCCCCCCCCCAAGTCATTCTTCTAATTTCCACAATCCCCTCCTCCTCCCTTGCTCTTCAGAAAAGTACAGTCCTTCCAGGGATATCAACCAGCCCTGACATATCAAACTGCAGTAACACTAGGTACAACCTCTACTATTAAGGCTAGATTGGGCTGTCCAGTAGAAGGAAAAGGTCCCAACGGCAGGCAATAGGGTCAGAGACAGCCTCTGCTCCTGTTGTTAAGAGTGCCACTTGAAGACTAAGCTCCACGACTGTAATATATGAGAAGAGGGCTTAAGTCAGACCCATGTGGATTCCTTGGCTGGCAGTTCAGACTCTGTGAGACCCTATGGGCCCAGATTAAATGATTCTGTAGGTTTTATTGTGGAATTCTTGATCTCTCTGGCTCCTACAATTCTTTCTTTCCCTCTTCTGCATGATTCCAGAAGACCTACCTAATGGTTGGCTGCTGAACAAACTCTTTTACTAGTGGAGAACGCAATCAGATGTTACAGGTTAATATTCATTTTATTGTTAAGTTCAAGATTGTAAACTCTCTCATTGGAAAAATCAATAAAAATACTCAATAAAATAGAGTTTAATGTAACACACAGAAAAATAACAGAGGTTGGTAAATTCTAGGAGGCAACATTTTTCAACATTCTGTTTAATGCAAACATTTTTTTCTGGAAAGTTTAAGCTATAAAATGTGTTAATTGTGTAGCTTTGTTATTTAAAACATACAGAGCACTGACACTTGGCAAATTTCCTGTTCGACAAACACTAATCTAATTAAGACCTGTCAGGAGATTAGTTTCAATCTCCAAATGTTTACTTGGATTAGACAGAACAGTGTCTTAAATCACTTGTATAGAATATGATGCCAGTTGGTCTTTGGCAGAAATATGAAGCATGGAATAAAAGGAGGAAAAGATTCCAGTGGGTTCAGGGGGAAATCCAGGACACTGAAGAGACATCTGAGATCTCTCACTGTCCCTCTGTCTCTCAAGTTACTTATTGGCTCTGTATACATGATTTCTCATTAACTGAATCAAGTGTTCACTGTGCACTGTGACTTTACAATTTTTTTTTATACTTTGTTTTGTTTTTTGAGATAGGGTTTCTTTATATATACTTGGCTTTCCTGGCTTTACTTTGTTTTGTCTTGTTTTGTTGGGGGTTGGTTCTTGTTTTTTCTTTCTTTCTTTTTTTATTTGTTTATTTCTTTGTATGTTTCAAGATAGGGTTTCTCTGTGTAGTCTTGGCTGTCCTGGACTCAGTTTTTAGACTACCTGTCTTTACCTCCCAAGTGCTGGGATTACAGGTGCCTGGCTCAACTTTATAGTTTCAAATATGACAAACCCCTTCTTAAAAATTAAATATGAGAACTATATAACTTCTGATTAACATAAAGATGATCGATGTTTCTCCTTCATTTTCCAATTATAATAAGAAATAATTACAATAATTATCACAATACAACTGTATTTTGCAACATCCAGAACGCAGTAGATGTTGGGACTAGTTAGTCTGGCATCTGCAGTTTGTGGTTTCACGATTATTATCACATATTTTAGGTTTAGCTGATGAGCTAAACCTAATGGAGGGTTTTCAATATATATTGAAACAATTTCTGTCTGTTAAACAACTTTAAAACTTGCTTTTGTAAAATAGTTGACAACAGAGAAATGAGAAGCTACAAAATCAATGCAGGTTAACTGGACAACCTGGTAGAATCTTTACCTTTACAACAATTCATGGAGAATTAAGTTCCTTGGTGAATTTATGAAAAAAGAAGTGGCCTGTTTATGATATATAAAGAATTCTATAAAATGAATTTAATCGAACAGTTAGTTTGGTAATTTTAAGGAAAGTCTTTGGTGGTATCATATATTAACATTGCAATAAACTTTCTGTTTTGAAGTTCTAATAATTTTTAGAAATGGCGATGAATGGAATGCAATTATGCAAGAGATGATTAAATTGTATGAAATCAGGAGAAATTAAAGTTTATTTTGAAGAACAGTTTTATAACAGTATGACTAAGTGATAAATAATGCTTAGAAGATATTAAAGGTTAATGATGTGTGTTGCCTAAGTTTTTCCTCTCTTGGCTGTGTTTAACTTCAATGAGCTAGTTTTAACTTTTTTCAGGTTTTTGGAGGTTTTAAGTTATTGTTTATCTCAAAGAGTTCTTCTGAACCAGTTGGAGTCTCTTCTTCTCTTTGAGAGACTTACAGAAATGCTGCAAGCTGTCTTCACTCATTTCAGGTCACAGGCTCTCTCTGCTGTTTCTTTGTTCTGATTTTGCTAAGCTTGAACAAACCCATGTCTTCAGTAAGTATCCCTCCTCCCTGTGTGGATATGAATATCCCCAGGATACTTCCCATGGTCACTATATTTAGAAAAAAATGTCAGTTAGAGTTTAGCCATATCAGATGACTGCATTCACAAGGATACACGAAGACTCAGGTTTATCTGTATCTCAAATAATGTCAACTGCTCAGTTCCTCGTATTCTCTCAAGTATAGCATTAAAAGGACTATAGAAAGCCTCATGGGAAGAGAAGGTAATCATGACTTATTCTGGGCCCAAGGTGAAAATAGTCATGGTATGCTTGACCCCACTGAGACTTTGTCTGTACAAACTGATAAAGATCCCAGAGAGACTCAGGAATGTGACCTTGCCTTAGTCTGCCCCAAGTGAAAACAGTCTTGGGATGATTTACCCAACTAAGACTTTGTCTTTACAACCTGATAAAGATCTCAGACTCAGAGAAAGAGGATCAGCCCAAGACAAAAAGACAAGTGCCTGGCAATTCTGGGTGGGGTATTGTATTGCCAAAAGGATCATCGGTTATGAGGAGGAAACTGGGAGGAGGAAGAGAGCGAGAGAGCAAGAGTGAGAGGGAGAGAACGATAGTGAATTTGAGAGAGAGAGAGAGAGAGACAGAGACAGAGACAGAGACAGCGAAATAGAGAGAGACAGAGACAGAGAGACACAGATAGAGAGACACAGACATAGAGACAGAGACAGAGAGACAGAGACACAGAGAGAGAGAGAGAGAGAGAGAGAGAGAGAGAGAGAGAGAGAGAGAAAGAGAGAGAGAGAGAGAGAGAGAGAGAGAGAGAGAGAGAGAGAGAGAGAGAGAGAGAGAGAGAGAGAGAGAGAGAGAGAGAGAGAGGAGAACTAGAGAGAGAAATTGGAGATTCTGGCCCACAGAGTTGGAGGATTTGGAAGCAGCAGAAAGCTTAGTAGAGACTTCCAGGTTCGGTCCACAAACAAAGCAGCTTCTTCTGTCCCATAGATGATCTGCTAGACTCCTGACATTATGCCAGGGGAACTGCCCCATGGAACTGACACCCAGAAGGTTTCATTCTTGTTCTCCTTAATCTCCTTTCCCTCCTACTTAGGGTAGTCAGATTGTAAGGGAGATACATGCCTTTAATAAATCCCTAATAAAGTAGAATCATTAAGGAATCAGAGCCAACAGCCTCATATCTCAAAAATATATTTTTATAAATTTTTCCATTTTGAATTATAACTATATTATTTCCACCTATCTTTTCCTCATTCCAATGACTTCTGTGAAACCCCACCTTGTTCACTCACAATGTCATGCCCCCCTTTTCCTCTATTATGGTTATATGCTCTTAAATACTTTAAACACAACCTCTTCAGTCCATACAATGTCATGGGCACGCCTTTATATGTGGGCTCAACCAATTTGGGGTCTTTACCCTAGTATGATCAGACCATATCTCCAGCTCTCAGCATTTCTCATTTCCTGTAGTTCTTTGTCTAAGGTTGAGGTCTAGGGAGCTCAGTGGTTATATTCTGAAAAAGTAACAATTTTCTGCCATGCCTTGATTTGAATGATTCATACTTTTTTTTTTACTTAATTCTTTCACTGTTCATCTATTCAGGTAATTATTATAATCACACCTATTTTATTCATAATTGAAGGAAAAGTTCAGAAAGGACTTTTCACTATTAGTATCCCAGCTACCTATAATGGCATAATGAGCACAGCTGTTGGTAACTGCAGTTCTCTTCCTGTAACGGAAATGGTACCTTGGAGAAAACAGGGATCATCTCACACAGAATGGAGGACAAGGTCATGCCCTTGAAGTTCTGCACCGTGTTCACGTGGCCTCTTACATTTACCATTTGCTGTTTGGGTCTTAGTGCGAAGACAGGTGGTCTAGCTTCATCATCGAGCTATCCAGCAGCTAAACCAGACAATTCAAACCAGATTCTGCTCCCTGGGAGGCTGTGTGTTTGATTTTCTTCTCTCTTGACTCCTCCATCCGACAAACAGCCTAACAATGAATAGTCCGTAGATACTCTGTTTATTTCTTTCACATGCTGTTCTTAGAGTCCTAAAGCACAAGGCATCGTAACAGTGAAGGTACATTATACTAATTTAGATAACTAAAGCTCCGCATCAATAAAGTTGCAATTAAACAGCTAGAGAATGTCATTAAAATATATAATTCTGTTATAAAATTAAAATTAAACAAAAAAGGCAATGGTAATATGGGAAGTTAAAGGTGATAAACTGCTGATGAATAATTCAACGTTTGCCATTGTTGGCAGATCAAGAAATTATAATGAGCTCCCCTCATTTGATTTCACACCAAGTTACATTTTGGCCTATATTACTTGTAAAGGATTGCTAGCAAAGTGGTGAGCTGTAAGAAAATGTTAATCCTGAATTTAAGGAAAATGCAAATGGTAATCATAGTCCCCTCATCTCCCATGGACAATTCTTCTTAAGCTATAATCAAACTAGGCAGAAGTTTCTTGTTCCCATATGAGTAGAAATGGAAGGCTAGGGTGAGCTGTATCTTACCAAGGTGTTCCATGGGGTGAGGAAGTGAAAGGATCCATATCTGGGACAACCAAGCCAATGGAGAAAGAAAAAGGACAGCATGAAAACGAAGACTAATTCCACTTCTATAGACTCTTGTGGGTCTAACTCCTGGCCATCTAACTTCATTATTCCTTTTCCTGGGTCTAACATAAAAATGATCAAGTTTTGAGACTGTGTCCTTCGGAGAATCTACGGTTATTAGTGCAAAAGACAGCATGTGTATTTCTTCCTGGGATGTTTGTGGTCTTGTACGTCTTATTTTATTAACTTTCTTTGCAACAAAGTCTGCTGAATATATCATGTCATCAAAATTAAAGTTATTTAATTGTAAACAAACTGCAGTTGTGTGAGAGCCATTTTAAGAAAATTTTTGTCCAAATAAGACTTTGTTTTTATAACTTAAGCTCCTCAAAACCTGTAGTAGAAGGCATAGAAATCCCCACTTTCCCAAGCATACTTTCCCTGTTACTCTATCTCCTGCTACACTTACTAACATCTGTGAAATCATATTGAACACTGTTGGCACTAAACCCATCACTGGTTCATCATTCACATTAGTTTGCACGCATTTCACATGATTGTACAGCCAGCACAACAGATCAGCTACCCTGTAATTCCCACTCACCAGAAGATGATTTTTCATAACATGGCTGCTGCATTCTGTTCAGATTTAACGAGTGTGTCCAGCAAAAATTAACTGTGTGGTAATAGAGCAGGGAGGAAGTGAAAATGCAAAGGAACAGAGCAATCAAAGGTCAAATCCACCAAGCTGCTTTTAAGATGCAGCTACAGCGCAGATGCAGCAGAGGAGGATGTGCGATCTCCTGGAAACAGAGTTAAAAAAAATTGTGGGCAACCATATGGAATATGGGAATCAAATACTGGTCCTCTGCAAGAGTAGCAAGTGCTTTTAACCACAGTGCCATCTCTCTAGCCTTGATAACACACTCTATTTGCATTAATTTACCTTTTCCACTTGTATGCATTTAAGCCTTATTTTAGCATTGCTTCCCACCCAAATGACTTTAAGAAATAATTAATGTTTGCTATCTGTTTACTGTTTATTCTTCATAAATTATTTCATCCCTTTCACTAATGTATAATCAAATTCACATTTGTAGACTGTTTGCTATCCTGTTGGCCTGTTACTTTATGTTATTTTCCTGAGACTAGAGTATATAGTAGTCAGTGAGTACCGATTACGTCCTAAATATAAGCCAAAAGAGTCTCTACTGATTTAATCATTTCTTGTCCAATTGGTTAAATTTATTTTTCATTTCATTAATAAATTTCTTAATTTTGTCTTAAAAGAGCCACATTGAAATGCAGCCTAGGAACGGAAGGGGAAAGAGAAGCATCTTGCACAAAGCTGAGGCTTTCTTCAGCAACATGGCTGCTGAAGCCAAAGGTGTCCTTAATTCAGCTTCTGATAGCTTGGCTGTGGGTACAGCTGGTGTTTTCTATTGGCAGTGCGCAGAGCTGGGACTCCCTTCAGAGCCCTTGT
Organism: Acomys russatus; assembly: GCF_903995435.1. NCBI lineage: Eukaryota > Metazoa > Chordata > Mammalia > Rodentia > Muridae > Acomys > Acomys russatus. The sequence goes on from NC_067143.1 coordinate 11,407,668, forward strand.
CAGATAGTGGGAATTCTTTAGAGTCTTTATACAAACAGCAAGGAGGAGGCTCATTCAATTCACACACATTCCAAAGAGCAGCTGGATCCTAAAGGCGAAGGGAAAGACCATTTACTACTGACGGAATCAGTGGGACAGTGAAGCATGAAGGATGATCGCTCCACTTCACAGCACAACAATAAATCCCTCCTGCGCTGCCATCAGTGTGTCACCTCACCTGTGTTCACAGTGTCACCCCTTTCTGTGTGGAATCCCATCTCATTTTCCTGGTCTTTTTAACTTTCTTTCTTTCCATTTTCTTTCTTTCTTTCTTTTTCTTTTCTTTTTTTGGCCTCAAACTCAGCAATTGGCCTGCTTTGAACTCCCTAAATGATGGAAATAAAGGTGTGTGTCACTGTGCCTGGCTGTTTGTTTTAATGATTAAAAAATTATTTTCAGTATAATTTCAATTTTTTTAAGTCTATCACAAGTCTCACTCCATGCTTGTTTGCCTTTCTTGCTTTTAGTCCTCAAATACAGCTCACCTGCCCCATAAGTCCTCTGAGTTCTCTCTAAGTAGCAGCAAAATCCGCCAGAGCTCTTCGGGCCATTGTGATTACTAATCATACTGTCTTCAGTTAGGGTGTGTTCCTCTTCCTCTGTGTTTGGAAAAATAAAACGTGAAAATTTTATGACTGGTGAAGATGCTACAAGATATTTGTGAAGCATTTTCTTGGTTCTTTATTCTCACTTCCTGTATTTTCAGGATTTAGAACTTAATTATATGTGCCTGGTTGACTCTTGGTGACATTGAAGCTAATGGAAGTTGACCTGTGGAGTATTTTAAAAGCTTCAAATTCCTTTTCTATCCACCGCATTGTGTTACTCTGAGAACTGAAAATAGAAAGTTGTTTTGAAGCTGGATAGTTCATTGCTCATGGTATTTCCACATTTTAAATTTATAGCAGTCATTACTGGCTTCAGGATAAAGAACGACCTCATAAATTAGCTTGGAGTGTTTGTGCTTGAACATATGACCCAGCTGAAGAAAATGGGAGAAGTGGGGTCTCTAAGCACCAGTGTGAGTGAGTGCATAATACATGGTAGAAGAAGAAACTTGGACACAAAGTAAACTCAAGGCTAAAGTCAGTTGCAAATAATGACAGCATTTTACCAGTTGTTTGTTGAAATCACATTTCAGCCAGTGAGTAGAGAGCATGCTTCCATATGAGTCTGACTTCTTCCACCACAAACGCTTCTCCTCAGCACTGTGCTCCATCATGGTCACATATACTGCTCTGAGCTGTTGAGGCTTTGATGAACACATTGATTCTTTACAACTCAAAGCTCTGCCACCAAAATGGCTGAAGAGGAAATGAGACTTGAGCAGCACACAACTTCGTATAATGTCTACAGGAGTGGAGATGAAGCTGGGTAAGTTTCTTATGCAGTCTCCTTTTTTCTCTTCAGACCCTACCCTTTTTTGTTCCCTAGCACTTATCTCTACATGGACTCCAGGAGCTGTCATGTATGCCTGTCCATGTTTTCAATTGGCAATATCCTCCTGACTTCATCTTTGGCATCTCAGATGAGAGGTTGCCATTTCTGAAGAAGCCTTGTATTTGTTCTCAGGTGGGGATAGGTGGTTTGTTATTGTGTTTACTATGAGGGCTATGTTCTTCTTTGACCACAGGATTTACTCGTTTACCCAGAATGCATTGCCTACCTCTTTACTTTTTGTTCTTTGAGATAGGAATTCCATTCTCCTGTTCCCAGGACATATGATTCCAGATAAAGGAGTAAATTGGATTAACACATTATGATTTAGTGCTTAATAGAGCATATGCTGAATAACTCATGAATTTCTCTTGGTTGATTGTTCTCTGCAGCCAGGCAGGATTTCCAGTGGTGGGAGGGGTACACCAATCCGCCCACAAAACCTTTGACCCAAAATATACACCACCTACAAGGAATATAGGAATAAAGATGGAGCGGAGATTCAGGGAATGACCATGCAATGATTGTCCCAACCTGAGACCCACCCCATAGGAGAGAGCCACTCCAAATCTATTAATGATACTATGCTTGCAGACAAGAGTATAGCATAACTGTCCTTTGAGAGGACACATCCAGAAGCCAATCAAAACAAGCTGAGGCCCCTCAGCCAAACTTTAGGCAAAGCCCGGGAAGTCTTATGGAAGAGTTGTAGCAAGAATAGAAGGACATGGAGGTGACAAGAACTCAACAAGAAGACCAACAGGGACAACTAACATAGGCCCATGGGAGGGATTACAGAGACTGAAACAGCAACTAAATAGCAAGCATTGACTGAACCTAAGTCCCTGACACATATGTAACTTATGGATAGCTTGGTATTCATGTGGGTTCCCTAGCAAGTGCAGCAGGGGCTGTCTATGACATGGACTAAGTTTCCTGCTTTCGGATCACTTTTCTCTAGCTGAGCTGCCTTGTCTGGACTCAGCAGAAAAGGATGAGGTTAGTCCTGATGAGACTGGATCTGTCCCGGAAGGTGGGTAAAGGGGGGGCTTATTTCTGAGAAGAAGCAGAAGGGGGCAAAAGAGGAAAAGGGTAGGAGGGTGGGGCTGGGAGCAAAGGAGAGAGGGGGTGAATTTAGTATGTAAAGTGAATAATAGTAAATAAAAATGATCATTGAAAGAAAGAGACCAACCAGCCCAAAATTACACAGAGAAGTTTGGGTTGATTAGAGTGCATCCAGCACCCACATCCTTACCTGGTCTTGGTATCAAACTGTGAGTCCAAAGGATTAATCAGTTCCTCTTCGTGGAGCCTCGTCAGCCCAAGGGCATTGCAGTTTATGAGCCATTGTTCCCTCACGGGGGTCATGTGTTCTCTCACTGGGATCTGAGGATTTTAAAACCAATCTAAAAAAGTTTTTCTCATAGGAGTCCTCGGCACTCAGACTTGGTTCTGCGCACAGTAGTTAAGTTAAACTCCTCTCTGGCTTAGAATTTCCTGTGTCATTATTTAAACCGACCCTTATTCCCGTGTGCTTTATGCCCCAGTACTGCTTGCTTCAAGCCTTTTTTTTTTTTTTTTTTTTTTTTTTTTTTTTTTTTTGATCTATGACATTTTTCTCAGTGTTTTCCAAGTTGAAAACATTTTATCAGTCCCAGGGTTTGTACAGGTGTGTCATAACTAGTAATGTACTATAGGGAATACTTTTTCAAACCTCCCTCTCTGCCAATAACTTCCATAAATTATAGAGTTTTTAAAAGTTAACTCACGCTGCTATGACTTGTAGATTCTTTGGTTAAGCTGGTATTTGTTCTGCTGTTTATAAATAGTAATATTTTATTGCAATTTATAAAAAATAATCCATGTTTATATGAAGTTTAGGTCATGTGGATGCACCTTCGCACTCTGTAGTCAATAGGAGCCGACAGCAAGGGCTGATGTGTTCGGATCCTAACCCCTGAAGTCTAGTAACTTTTCTGTGTAAATTTAGCAACATTTGTGCATCAAATTGCTCACATATTAGGAAGAAACAGATATGATAAGTATGCTGATTGATTTATAATGATATCTGTGTATTTACTTGCTGCAGGTCTAAAGGAATTTTAGTAAAATATTTTTTTTATGTAACTAATATATTTGTAATAATCCAAACAATAGATTTCAGCTTCTAAATAAAAATTAATGACTTTTTAAACATTTATTTATATATTTAATATATGTGCGTTTATATGCATGTTTTGGGTGACGAGAAGATCTGTGCTTCTGTTGTGCCATTGGTACATCTGGAAAGGAACCCGCGACTTCCCACTGAAGTTTCCTCTGGCAGTCAGCTGGCTTTAACGCACTGGCTTACAGCACAAACAAATGGAGTTTCCTGTCTACTGTGAAGGAGAATCCTATTCCCAATTAGACTTCACCCCAAATTGTAACTGTGTTTTTCACTTTTAGACAGTTCATCAATAAACTTCATTGCCTTGCCAGCTCAAGGCTTCCCTCAGCAAGAAATTATACCCTTTGATCTAGTTGCCAGGGAGAGGGAGGAGAGCAGCAATCAGTGAATAACTCCAGTTTTGTGGATAACAGCATGGCCTTCATGATCCCCAACCTAGATTTCATGGGCGATATTTGTTAGGAAAACAAAATAAAAGAAAATAAATTCAATGTGAAACCTCTCCACCATATAATCATAACAAGGACTAGGTAACATTTTTGTGATCATTAAGGTCCACAGAACGGATTTGAAAACATTCTTCTGCCACTGTTAAAGGTACATTGATGGATACAGTTTAAGTCTCATTAGTGTGTCTTAATATTCAAGATGGATTTGTATCAGATTATGAGAAACATCGACCGTGGGAAATATGAACCTGCCCAATGGGATACTCTGGAAACCTAGAGGGATGGAGGGATGGCTCAATTAATAAAGGCAAGGCTCCCAACCAGAACAAGAGAGTCTGAAGTGGCTCTGGCATCACTGTTGGCTCAGCACTCTGGGGCATTTCGTTTCCTACCCAGACGGTGAATGATTGATGAAGAGCTGCTCCCTGCTCTGTCTCACACATTTCAGCTTGGACACAACGTGAAGGGTTCATTTTGTTTCATAACATTTTTCGTTCATTTCTCAAACAAGCAAACAAACAAAACAAACCCTGGCTACTTTTCAGTTTAACTATGGTTGCTTACTATTATAAGTACTTTTTATTCAGTTTCCTAAACCAAATTTGTTTCCAAGAATGATGTTTTGTTTGATTAACAATCATGAAAAGTCATTATAAACAGAATTTTGAAAAAAAAATTATTGATTCTTATGACTTACACATGATTTGAAGATATTTTGGCTTTCGGTTATTTAAATATGCTAATGAAGAAAGAAAACATAACAACTACGTACACGTGAGAGAAAATGGCCCACAATTTTTTTTTTTTTGTTACAGATTTAACGAAGGCCTAGTTCAGTGGGTCTTTTCTGATAGATTTAAGGATCCTAGTATGTTGATGTGACAGGAAGTCAGGTTCTTATATGCAACAAGCATGGTGATGTGGGGACGTATAATCAAGGTGCAGAGGGAAGACAACCGAAGGGTAAATTGTGAAGATGAACCACCAGGAGTAAAGGCAACTCTGCTTAGACTAACAATGTATCTCTATTACAATAATGCCACACAGGGCACGTGTGTTATCCTAATCTCTGGCATCACATGTCTGTCCCCTCTCACACCCTCAGGCCCTGTAACACATCTCAAATGCACCATGTGTTTATCCCTTCTCACACCCTCAGAAACTAGCAACCATTGATCTCTTTAATTTCTTCATAGTAATGCTTTCTTGAAAACATCAAATTAAAATCATATATTACCTCATCGTTTCAGCCTGTTCTCTCCCTTATGTATATGAGGTTATTGTTTTCATGTCTTTTCTTATATTGATACTTCCAAATTTTGTTAATAACCAATATTCTGAACAATTTCTATATCCAATGCTGAAGGTCATTTTGATTGCTTCTAGCTTTTGTCAAATGTGAATAAGCTATTATGTACAGTGCTTCAAATACATATATTTTCCTTTCTTTTTTAAAAAAAGATTTATTTACTTTATTTATTGCATATGAGTGTTTTACAGAAGAGGGCAGCCGATCACATTATACATGGTTGTGAGCCACCATGTGGTTGCTGGGAATTGAACTCAGCACCTCTGGAAGAATAGGTGATGCTCTTAACCACTGAACCATCTCTCCAGCCCTGAAATTCATACATTTTCAATTCATCTGGGTAAGTATTATCAGGCATCAGTTCTAGCTTATATGATTAAAAGAATGTTTAGAATAGCCAAACCTTATCAAAACAGCTGCAGCATGTTGCAATTCTATCAACACTGGGTCTTGCTCTTCATCCTCCATACGCAGCAACATTTGGTACCCTGGGGACTGTGCATTCATATTCTGTAAAGGACACTCTTGAGCAGGCACAAATGGTCTCTTAGTCCTTTCCCCAGAAGACATAGGGCTGAACATCATTCCATGAACTGATTTTTTTTCTGTGCGTCTTCTTTAGTGTGCTGTCTCTTTTAGTCCTTTACTTATTTTTTTAACTAAGGTAAATTATCCTTTGCAACTAATATTTATCTACTACAAAGATTGCTGAGTGGTTGAGTATATATCATTCTTGTAGAGAATCTTAATTCATCTCCCAGCACCCACATAAAGTGCCTTATGACCACTGGTAACTCAGCCCCAGGGGGTCAAAAACTTCTCTCCCAGCCTCTGAAGATATCTGCAATCAAATGCACATACACAGACACAGACATGCATATAAATAAATTTGAGAAGCCACTAAGAAGCAAGCCTCGTGATAGCCAAACACTAAGATCTGTTCATGAGTATGACTCTAAAGTTTAGAGAGTGTGACATAAAGTATTTTTCATCCATGGTTTGATATCAACTACAAAATCCTGATTGTGATGACCATTAAAGCAATGCATAGGACCACAATATAGGCTCTAAATAATTCCCCAATTGGTCAAAATGAATGCTCAGTCTACTTTATGGAGATATAATAAGACATTTACATTGAACAAATACATAATTCATCATGGTCTAAGAAACTGTTGACCTAGAACTCTGTGAAAAATTATTTTCTCATTGTTATTTCTTTCCATTGTGTAGAGATTATTAGGGAGGGAGAGTAAAAAGAAGTGACTCTTTGATTTGTTTAACATATACTTAATAATTATAGTTGGCTCAATTCTAGGTTCAGAAAACTGCAGAATGAGTAATAAAAAATATTAAGAGCAACTATTTTAGTATTGGGCGTATCTGATTATATACTAACATGTGCAGAAGCTTCACAGGAAGAATGGAAACAATGAAGAATCAACAAAAAATGTAATTCATGAGAGAGAGGAATGTTAGAAAAGACATGGAGTCAGACAAGTTTCCCCAAGGAGAGGAGCCTGTATCAGACCTAATGGAGGACCAGACTTGAGAAAGTGGCAGTGACAGTGAAGATCCTGCCTTGCAGAGACTTGTAAAACTAAAGAAAGTATGATGGAAAAGGTTGTGAGGTAGGAATAGGTTTTGTATACTAGAGAAAAAATATGGAAACCTAGCTCAGTTAGAGCACACTGCGTGAAATGAGCACTGATGCTCGACCTCTCAAGTTGCTCAGCTCCTGTTTCTGTTGCACAGAAAAAACAAGCAAACAAACAAAAAACAAGATAAACGGAACAAAAACAAGAAACAAAAGCCCATAAAAAATTCAGCCACAAAATAAAATCTACTTACATCGGCTTCTTGTTAAACTTCAGAGGAACTCAGCAATGCAAAGATTATAGTATTCCCATAGGCAATTCAATATTAAAATAATAAATACTAAGCTGTAGAATAAGTATAAGAAAGTCTAACCAAATTATGTTTCCCATGATGACTATTACAAAAGACAATAAAATATTACTCTGCCTCTTTTTCCTATACTGTCCTGTTAATATAACTTTGAATTGGTTGGAGAGAGCAAGTTCACCCACTTGCTATTTTAGCATGTCTTGCAGCTACGAATACTCTCCTGAAACAGACAATATTTGTGAGAAAGCAGCAATATTTCAATAGAAATCTGGGAAATATTGGATTTTCTTAGGAAAAATAGGAAGCAGAGGCATTGGCCCGTCCCAGCTTCATCCCACGCTTGAGTGCTTTTGTCATATGTACCTGAGCACCGGCTGTCTTGAAACTGCTTGAGTTCAAACTTGATTTGCAGACACCAATACCAACCAGCTAAACACAGGTTCACAGGCTAGAAACTGCACATCTTCTGATTACAGCAGGAGAAAAAAAAGAGCAGTTCTATGGTTCAAGATTAGCAGGGCTTTATGACGTTCACAAATACAACCTTAATTGCTGTGACTAATTGTGTTTGCTAAATTAAATGTCAAATATGGCCTCATTAACTTCTTTTAAAGGGCATTTTGATATTCATTGTTCTTGTTCATAAATCTGTTGCTCTTAGCTAAATGAATATGCAATAGGGCCAGAAATAGGTGAAGTTTATTTGCTTCTTATGGGGCCAGGCAAAGCCCTGGTAATCATGTTAGGAATGTGCTGACGCAAATGTGATTCTCATTTTCATTGTATAGAAGAGCTTGGTGAAGTATAGGAGAACACAAGCAGGAATTCACGGACTAATGATTCATAATAAGCAGAACAGGGTTTGACCTGAGCTAAAGAAACTGCCTGTAACGACTCCTTTGCCTGTGTTATAGAATGAATGGGCTATTTGATGGTTTAGCAGAAAAACAGGAATTTTATCAATTAACTATTAATTTGCCATAGTCATTGAAAAATGAGCTAATGTAGAGTTACGTTTCACAAGGTTATATTTTTATATATTATATTGTGCTTTTGTATAAAATACATCACATATATTCATATGACTATATGTTTTTATTACTGTATGCTTATTGCATGTGTAGATTTCAATATACATGTATTCTTATCACTATCCTTTGAAAGAATAATCACTTTTGATGGATAGGTTGTTAGGAAAATATAATAGTATTGTTAATAAAATAGTTCCCCTGGAATCCCTAAAGTGGAAAATGGCTAAGTGATGCAATTTTCATTCTTTAAAATACTATTTTAAGGAATACAGTGGCAGATTATTAAGAGACCAAATTAAAGGACAACCTGCTAATTAAGTTTATTGAATACAGCGTCTCATTGTTTGTTTTGGAAATTGGAAGCTGTGAAAACATTTGGACAAAGCTACTGCAGCTGTCAAATATTGTTCTTGAGTGAAGGGTCCCATTCTCCATCATGGCAGAATTTTACTGTCCTGATGCTACTCCCATCAACCTGCATTCCAGATGCCAGCGGCAATAGTCTGCAAGTTCAAGGATGTGAGGATTCAGAGAACAGATTCTATAGTAAAAAGACTTGGAACAGATGAAGTGAGTGGAGCATAATCCTTCAGTGACCACCACCTCATATTTTATGTGCTGTTCGATGACTTAGTTAAATGCTGACATTTGTTAATCACTAATCACCACCATTAGACATCCCATGAGTATATAAATGCATATTATAATAATGTTTCTGTCACCTGGGCTTCATAGGATTTCTCCTTACTCTTTTGACATCATCATTAAAATAGAAATTTATTTTTCCCTTTTTTAATTGCATTAACAACTACATGCAAAATTCAAATATATAGAAGTGTTATATTTTATACATCTACATATGTATCAGACATAATATATGCATAGTAGGTATATCTGGGTTATAGTATTAGATATACAATTATATGTATTATTTACATTATATATTTTATATGTTGATCTCACATAATTGATAAATTTATTTAAATAGCCACATTTTGTGAACTCTATTTAGTTTATCTGGGTTAGAACATTATCTATATAATTTATATTTTATATAATATATAAATGAATATTTTAAAGATAGAAAACAAAGAATAGTAATTTTACTTGTGACTTCCAAGGTCAATGAATTTTCTGCAGATGGAAGGGAAATTAGTGACGATTATTGAAGTTGATAAGATTACTGAGAGGTTGCTGAATGGGGCAAAAGCCAGTTTCATCCTCTATCTAGCAAATCTGTATTAAACCCTGCAGAAATTTTCATAAATAATTCCTATTATGATCCAGGAAAAATGTCAACTATCCAAATAAAGTGGTCAACAGATGGGCAGGCAAGTAGAATGAGTCCAGAGGTCAGTGATTTCCTCATTTCTATGTCCTTGCATGTACCCACATTTAAGGTCTGTGCTGGAACACCCAAAGGACTAGATGAATCCCTCTTCGGAAAAGCTCTATATGTGTCTGGAAATTGCTAACAACTGCAGGCTTTACGCAAAGTAAACAAACTGCCACCTTATCTTCTGCAGTTCCTTGAGGAAATTTAGAGAGAATGAAAAGACATCCAACAAGACAATCTACCTTTTACTTGATGATTTATTTCTACCATACTATTAAAATGAATGACAATTAAACAGCAAATATTGGTAAACACCATCAGGAAAAAAAATCTGGCAGTAGGCTCCTAGACTTGACCCGCAGGACTTGGAAGAGCCAGCTAAATACTTCTCTGCTTCAGTCTATGTTCAACCACCTCACATTAGTTGCTTGAAGCTGGTTGATATCGAGACTATTCACACAACAAAAATTGAAAAATGATGTAAATCAGTATCTTTTCCCTAGAGATCTGGTTAACAAATACTTATCCATATTCTACTGCTGACCAAAATAATAAAGATTATTGATAAATTTTATAAGTAACATATTTGAAATTCTACATGTCACATATCCTTACTCACAATCTCACTTTTTCTTATGTTTATATCCATGAATATGTATATATATACATATGATATACATTACTTAAATTTTATATAATCATATATATTATATAAAAAGTCCTCATGTGTGAAATTATAAAAAGTAAAAAAACATTTAAAAAGGATTATTCTGTTGTTCTACGGTTAAACAGAAATACATTTTACTGTTGTTATATGGCATATACACTAGATATAAAATATTTAATTACAACCATATTAGTTCATGCCTTATATAATTTATGTAACAATTTTACCACCTGTTTTTTCCCTGTAAGTGGTAAATAATATCTTATCAATAAAGTAGTTCAAGTTAAAAAAATTTACTGAAATTTTATCATAAATAACTTTTTAAGGTTGTTCTCCTAGGTACTAATACAATGCATA